>NW_026115189.1:0-65118 GCF_025201925.1 Gopherus flavomarginatus | reverse complement strand
CCCTGGGGGCCCCAACACCTGCTCCAGGGGCCCAACCCTTGGGGGCCCATAGCATACCTCCAGGGCCCAACCCCTGGGGGGCCCCAACACCTGCTCCAGGGGCCCAACCCCTGGGGGCCCCAACACCTGCTCCAGGGGCCCAACTCTTGGGGGCCCATAGCATACCTCCAGGGGCCCAACCTATGGGGGGAAACAACAACCCTGCTCCAGGGGCCCCAACCCCTGGGGGCCCCAACACCTGCTCCAGGGGCCCCAACCCCTGGGGGACCCAACACCTGCTCCAGGGGCCCAACCCTTGGGGGCCCATAGCATGCCTCCAGGGGCCCATCTCCTGGGGGCCCCAACACCAGCTCCAGGGGCCCAAACCCTGGGGGCCCCAACACCTGCTCCAGGGGCCCAACCCCTGGGGGCCCCAAACACCTGCTCCAGGGGCCCAACCGTTGGGGGCCCCTATCATATCCTCCAGGGGCCCCAACCCCTGGGGGCCCCAACACCAGCTCCAGGGGCCCAACCCTTGGGGGCCCACAACACCTGCTCCAGGGGCCCAACCCCTGGGGGGCCCCAACACCTGCTCCAGGGGCCCAACCCTTGGGGGCCCATAGCATACCTCCAGGGGCCCAACCCCTGGGGAGGAAAACAACACGAGCTCCAGGGGCCCAACCCCTCGGGGCCCCAACACCTGCTCCAGGGGTCCAACCCCTGGGGGCCCCAAACACCTGCTCCAGGGGCCCAACGCTTGGGGGCCCATAGCATACCTCCAGGGGCCCAAACCCCTGGGGGGCCCCAACCACCTGCTCCAGGGGCCCAACCCCTGGGGGCCCCAACAAGCTGCTCCAGGGGCCCAACCCCTGGGGGCCCATAGCATACCTCCAGGGGCCCAACCCCTGGGGGCCCCAACACCTGCTCCACGGGCCCAACCCTTGGGGGCCCATAGCATACCACCAGGGGCCAAACCCCTGGGGGAAACAATACGAGCTCCAGGGGCCAAACCCCTTGGGGCCCCAACACCTGCTCCAGGGGCCCAACCCCTGGGGGCCCCCACACACCTGCTCCAGGGGCCCCAGCCCTTGGGGGCCTCATAGCATACCTCCAGGGGCCCAACCCCTTGGGGAAACAACACGAGCTCCAGGGGCCCAACCCCTGGGGGCCCCAACACCAGCTCCAGGGGCCCAACCCCTGGGGGCCCCAACACCTGCTCCAGGGGCCCAACCCCTGGGGGCCCATAGCATAATTCCAGGGGCCCAACCCCTGGAGGGAAACAACACGAGCTCCAGGGGCCCAACCCCTGGGGGCCCCAACCACCTGCTCCAGGGCCCAACACCCCTGGGGGAAACAACACGAGCTCCAGGGGCCCAACCCCTGGGGGCCCCAACACCTGCTCCCGGGGCCCCAACCCCTGGGGGCCAATAGCATACCTCCAGGGGCCCAAACCCCTGGGGGAAAACAACACCTGCTCCAGGGGCCCCAACCCCTGGGTGGCCCCAACGCCTGCTCCAGGGGCCCAACCCCTGGGGCCCATAGCATACCTCCAGGGGCCCAACCCCTGGTTGAAACAACACCTGCTCCAGGGGCCCAAACCCCTGGGGGCCCAACACCTGCTCCAGGGGCCCAACTCCTGGGGGCCCATAGCATAACCTCCAGGGGCCCAAACCCTGGGGGGCCCAACACCTGCTCCAGGGGCCCAACCCCTGGGGGCCCCAACACCAGCTCCAGGGGCCCAACCCCTGGGGGAAACAACACGAGCTCCAGGGGCCAAACCCCTGGGGGCCCCAACACCTGCTCCAGGGGCCCAACCCTTGGGGGCCCATAGCATACCTCCAGGGGCCCAACCCCTGGGGGCCCCAACACCTGCTCCAGGGGCCCAACCCCAGGGGGAAACAACACGAGCTCCAGGGGCCCAACCCCTGGGGGCCCATAGCATACATCCAGGGGCCCAACCCCTGGGGGAAACAACACCTGCTCCAGGGCCCAACCCTTGGGGGCCCATAGCATACCTCCAGGGGCCCAACCACTGGGGGAAACAACATCTACTCCAGGGGCCCAACCCCTGGGGGCCCAACGCCTGCTCCAGGAGCCCAACCCCTGGGAGCCCATAGCATACCTCCAGGGGCCCAACCCCTGGGGGCCCCAACACCAGCTCCAGGGGCCCAACCCCTGGGGGAAACAACACGAGCTCCAGGGGCCCAACCCCTGGGGCCCCAACACCTGCTCCAGGGGCCCAACCCCTGGGGGCCCATAGCATACCTCCAGGGGCCCAACCCCTGGGGGAAACAACACGAGCTCCAGGGGCCCAACCCCTGGGGGCCCCAACACCTGCTCCAGGGGCCCAACCCCTGGGGAACCCAACACCTGCTCCAGGGGCCCAACCCCTGGGGAAAACAACACGAGCTCCAGGGGCCCAACCCCTGGGGGCCCCAACACCTGCTCCAGGGGCCCAACCCCTGGAGAAACAACACGACATCCAGGGTCCCAATCCCTGGGGGCCCTAACACCTGCTCCAGGGGCCCAACCCCTGGGGGCCCATAGCATACCTCCAGGGGCCCAACCCCTGGGGGAAACAACACGAGCTCCAGGGGCCCCAACCCCTGGGGGCCCCAACACCTGCTCCAGGGGCCCAACCCCTGGGGGCCCCAACGCCTGCTCCAGGGGCCCAACCCCTGGGGGCCCCAACACCTGCTCCAGGGGCCCAACCCCTGGGGGAAACAAAACGAGCTCCAGGGGCCCAACCCCTGGGGGCCCCAACACCTGCTCCAGGGGCCCAACCCCTGGGGGCCCCACAACCTGCTCCAGGGGCCCAACCCCTGGGGGGCCCCAACACCTGCTCCAGGGGCCCAACCCCTGGGGGAAACAACACGAGCTCCAGGGGCCCAACCCCTGGGGGCCCCCAACACCTGCTCTAGGGCCCAACCCCTGGGGGCCCATAGCATACCTCCAGGGGCCCAACCCCTGGGGGAAAACAACACGAGCTGCAGGGGCCCAACCCCTGGGGGCCCAACACCTCCTCCAGGGGCCCAACCCCTGGGGGAAACAACACGAGCTCCAGGGGCTCAACCCCAGGGGGCCCCAACACCTGCTCCAGGGGCCCAACCCCTGGAGAAACAACACGAGCTCCAGGGGCCCAACCCCTGGGGGCCCTAACACCTGCTCCAGTTCCCAACCCCTGGGGGCCCATAGCATACCTCCAGGGGCCCAACCCCTGGGGGAAACAACACGAACTCCAGGGGCCCAACCCCTGGGGGCACCAACACCTGCTCCAGGGGCCCAACCCCTGGGGGCCCCAATACCTGCTCCAGGGGCCCAACCCCTGGGGGCCCATAGCATACCTCCAGGTGCCCAACCCCTGGGGGAAACAACACCTGCTCCAGGGGCCCAACCCCTGGTGGCCCCAACTCCTGCTCCAGGGGCCAAACCCCTGGGGGCCCATAGCATACCTCCAGGGGCCCAACCCCTGGGGTAAACAACAACTGCTCCAGGGGCCCAACCCCTGGGGGCCCAACACCTGCTCCAGGGGTCCAACCCCTGGGGGCCCATAGCATACCTCCAGGGGCCAAACCCCTGGGGGCCCCAACACCTGCTCCAGGGGCCCAAATCCTTTGGGCCCCAACACCTGCTCCAGGGGCCCAACCCCTGGGGGAAACAACACGAGCTCCAGGGGCCCAACCCCTGGGGGCACCAACACCTGCTCCAGGTGCCCAACCCCTGGGGGAAACAACACCTGCTCCAGGGGACCAACCCCTGGGGGCCCCAACACCTTCTCCAGGGGCCCAACCCCTCGGGGCCCCAACACCTGCTCCAGGGGCCCAACCCTTGGGGGCCCATAGCATACCTTCAGGAGCCCAACCCCTGAGGGCCCCAACACCTGCTCCAGTGGCCCAACCCCTGGGGGAAACAACACGAGCTCCAGGGGCCCAACCCCTGGGGGCCCCAACACCTGCTCCAGGGGCCCAACCCCTGGGGGGCCCAACACCTGCTCCAGGGGCCCAACCCCTGGGGGCCCATAGCATACCTCCAGGGGCCCAACCGCTGGGGGAAAGAACACCTGCTACAGGGGCCCAACCCTTGGGGGACCATAGCATACCTCCAGGGGCCCAACCCCTGGGGCCCAACACCTGCTCCAGGGGCCCAACCCCTGGGGGCCCATAGCATACCTCCAGGGGACCAACCCCTGGGGGCCCCAACACCTGCTCCAGGGGCCCAACCCCTGGGGGAAACAACACGAGCTCCAGTGGCCCAACGCCTGGGGGCCCCAACACCTGCTCCAGGGGCCCAACCCCTGGGGGCCCCAACACCTGCTCCAGGAGCCCAACCCCTGGGGGCCCATATCATACCTCCAGGGGCCCAACCCCTGGGGGCCCCAACACCTGCTCCAGGGGCCCAACCCCTGGGGGAAACAACACGAGCTCCAGGGGCCCAACCCCTGGGGGCCCATAGCATACCTCCAGGGGCCGAACCCCTGGGGGAAAGAACACCTGCTCCAGGGGCCCAACCCTTGGGGGCCCATAGCATACCTCCAGGGGCCCAACCCCTGGGGGAAACAACACGAGCTCCAGGCGCCCAACCCCTGGGGGAAACAACACCTGCTCCAGGGGCCCAACCCCTGGGGGAAACAAAACGAGATCCAGGGGCCCAACCCCTGGGGGCCGCAACACCTGCTCCAGGGGCCCAACCCCTGGGGGCCCCAACACCTGCTCCAGGGGCCCAACCCCTGGGGGAAACAACACCTGCTCCAGGGGCCCAACCCCTGGGGGCCCCAACACCTGCTCCAGGGGCCCAATCGCTGGGGGAAACAACACGAGCTCCAGGGGCCCAACCCCTGGGGGCCCCAACACCTGCTCCAGGGGCCCAACCCCTGGGGGCCCATAGCATACCTCCAGGGGCCCAACCCCTGGAGAAACAACACGAGCTCCAGGGGCCCAACCCCTGGGGGCCCCAACACCTGCTCCAGGGGCCCAACCCCTGGGGGCCCATAGCATACCTCCAGGGGCCCAACCCCTGGGGGAAACAACACCTGCTCCAGGGGCCCAACCCCTGGGGGCCCAACACCCTGCTCTAGGGGCCCAACCCCTTGGGGCCCATAGCATACCTCCATGGGCCCAACCCCTGGGGGCCCCAACACCTGCTCCAGGGGCCCAAACCCTTGGGGAAACAACACCTGCTCCAGGGGCCCAACCCCTGGGGGCCCCAACACCTGCTCCACTGGCCCAACCCCTGGGGGCCCCAACACCTGCTCCAGGGGCCCAACCCTTGGGGGCCCATAGCATACCTTCCGGGGCCCAACCCCTGAGGGCCCCAACACCTGCTCCAGGGGCCCAAGCCCTGGGGGAAACAACACGAGCTCCAGGGGCCCAACCCCTGGGGGCCCCAACACCTGCTTCAGGGGCCCAACCCCTGGGGGAAACAACACCTTCTCCAGGGGAAAAACCCCTGGGGGAAACAACACGAGCTCCAGGGGCCCAACCCCTGGGGGCCCATAGCATACCTCCAGGGGCCCAACCCCTGGGGGCCCCTACACCTGCTCCAGGGGACCAACCCCTGGGGGCACCAACACCTGCTCTAGGGGCCCAACCCTTGGGGGCCCATAGCATACCTTCCGGGGCCCAACCCCTGAGGGCCCCAACACCTGCTCCAGGGGCCCAACCCCTGGGGAAAACAACACGAGCTCCAGGGGCCCAACCCCTGGGGGGCCCAACACCTGCTCCAGGGGCCCAACCCCTGGGAGAAACAACACGAGCTCCAGGGGCCCAACCCCTGGGGGCCCATAGCATACCTTCGGGGGTCCGAACCCCTGGGGGAAACAACACCTGCTCCAGGGGCCCAACCCTTGGGGGCCCATAGCATACCTCCAGGGGCCCAACCCCTGGGGGAAACAACACGAGCTCCAGGGGCCCAACCCCTGGGGGAAACAACACCTGCTCCAGGAGCCCAACCCCTGGGGGCCCATATCATACCTCCAGGGGCCCAACTCCTGGGGGCCCCAACACCTGCTCCAGGGGCCCAACCCCTGGGGGCCCCAACACCTGCTCCAGGGGCCCAACCCCTGGGAGAAACAACACGAGCTCCAGGGGCCCAACCCCTGGGGGCCCATAGCATACCTCCAGGGGCCGAACCCCTGGGGGAAACAACACCTGCTCCAGGGGCCCAACCCTTGGGGGCCCATAGCATACCTCCAGGGGCCCAACCCCTGGGGGAAACAACACGAGCTCCAGGGGCCCAACCCCTGGGGGAAACAACACCTGCTCCAGGGGCCCAACCCCTGGGGGAAACAAAACGAGATCCAGGGGCCCAACCCCTGGGGGCCGCAACACCTGCTCCAGGGGCCCAACCCCTGGGGGCCCCAACACATGCTCCAGGGGACCATCCCCTGGGGGAAACAACACCTGCTCCAGGGGCCCAACCCCTGGGGGCCCCAACACCTGCTCCAGGGGCCCAAACCCTGGGGGAAACAACACGAGCTCCAGGGGCCCAACCCCTGGGGGAAACAACACCTGCTCCAGGAGCCCAACCCCTGGGGGCCCATATCATACCTCCAGGGGCCCAACTCCTGGGGGCCCCAACACCTGCTCCAGGGGCGCAACCCCTGGGGGCCACAACACCTGCTCCAGGGGCCCAACCCCTGGGAGAAACAACACGAGCTCCAGGGGCCCAACCCCTGGGGGCCCATAGCATACCTCCAGGGGCCGAACCCCTGGGGGAAACAACACCTGCTCCAGGGGCCCAACCCCTGGGGGCCCCAACACCTGCTCCAGGGGCCCAACCCCTGGGAGAAACAACACGAGCTCCAGGGGCCCAACCCCTGGGGGCCCATAGCATACCTCCAGGGGCCGAACCCCTGGGGGAAACAACACGAGCTCCAGGGGCCCAACCCCTGGGGGAAACAACACCTGCTCCAGGGGCCCAACCCCTGGGGGAAACAAAACGAGATCCAGGGGCCCAACCCCTGGGGGCCGCAACACCTGCTCCAGGGGCCCAACCCCTCGGGGCCCCAACACCTGCTCCAGGGGCCCAACCCCTGGGGGAAATAACACCTGCTCCAGGGGCCCAACCCCTGGGGGCCCCAACACCTGCTCCAGGGGCCCAACCGCTGGGGGAAACAACACGAGCTCCAGGGGCCCAACCCCTGGGGGCCCCAACACCTGCTCCAGGGGCCCAACCCCTGGGGGCCCATAGCATACCTCCAGGGGCCCAACCCCTGGAGAAACAACACGAGCTCCAGGGGCCCAACCCCTGGGGGCCCATAGCATACCTCCAGGGGCCCAACCCCTGGGGGAAACAACACCTGCTCCAGGGGCCCAACCCCTGGGGGCCCAACACCTGCTCCAGGGGCCCAACCCCTGGGGGCCCATAGCATACCTCCATGGGCCCAACCCCTGGGGGCCCCAACACCTGCTCCAGGGGCCCAACCCCTTGGGGAAACAACACCTGCTCCAGGGGCCCAACCCCTGGGGGCCCCAACACCTGCTCCACTGGCCCAACCCCTGGGGGCCCCAACACCTGCTCCAGGGGCCCAACCCTTGGGGGCCCATAGCATACATTCCGGGGCCCAACCCCTGAGGGCCCCAACACCTGCTCCAGGGGCCCAAGCCCTGGGGGAAACAACACGAGCTCCAGGGGCCCAACTCCTGGGGGCCCCAACACCTGCTTCAGGGGCCCAACCCCTGGGGGAAACAACACCTGCTCCAGGGGACCAACCCCTGGGGGAAACAACACGAGCTCCAGGGGCCCAACCCCTGGGGGCCCATAGCATACCTCCAGGGGCCCAACCCCTGGGGGCCCCTACACCTGCTCCAGGGGACCAACCCCTGGGGGCACCAACACCTGCTCTAGGGGCCCAACCCTTGGGGGCCCATAGCATACCTTCCGGGGCCCAACCCCTGAGGGCCCCAACACCTGCTCCAGGGGCCCAACCCCTGGGGAAAACAACACGAGCTCCAGGGGCCCAACCCCTGGGGGGCCCAACACCTGCTCCAGGGGTCCAACCCCTGGGAGAAACAACACGAGCTCCAGGGGCCCAACCCCTGGGGGCCCATAGCATACCTCCAGGGGCCGAACCCCTGGGGGAAACAACACCTGCTCCAGGGGCCCAACCCTTGGGGGCCCATAGCATACCTCCAGGGGCCCAACCCCTGGGGGAAACAACACGAGCTCCAGGGGCCCAACCCCTGGGGGAAACAACACCTGCTCCAGGAGCCCAACCCCTGGGGGCCCATATCATACCTCCAGGGGCCCAACTCCTGGGGGCCCCAACACCTGCTCCAGGGGCCCAACCCCTAGGGGCCCCAACACCTGCTCAAGGGGCCCAACCCCTGGGAGAAACAACACGAGCTCCAGGGGCCCAACCCCTGGGGGCCCATAGCATACCTCCAGGGGCCGAACCCCTGGGGGGAAACAACACCTGCTCCAGGGGCCCAACCCTTGGGGGCCCATAGCATACCTCCAGGGGCCCAACCCCTGGGGGAAACAACACGAGCTCCAGGGGCCCAACCCCTGGGGGAAACAACACCTGCTCCAGGGGCCCAACCCCTGGGGGAAACAAAACGAGATCCAGGGGCCCAACCCCTGGGGGCCGCAACACCTGCTCCAGGGGCCCAACCCCTGGGGGCCCCAACACATGCTCCAGGGGACCAACCCCTGGGGGAAACAACACCTGCTCCAGGGGCCCAACCCCTGGGGGCCCCAACACCTGCTCCAGGTTCCCAACCCCTGGGGGCCCCAACACCTGCTCCAGGGGCCCAACCCTTGGGGGCCCATAGCATACCTCCAGGGCCCAACCCCTGGGGGCCCCAACACCTGCTCCAGGGGCCCAACCCCTGGGGGCCCCAACACCTGCTCCAGGGGCCCAACTCTTGGGGGCCCATAGCATAGCTCCAGGGGCCCAACCCCTGGGGGCCCCAACACCTGCTCCAGGGGCCCAACCCCTGGGGGCCCCAACACCTGCTCCAGGGGCCCAACCCCTGGGGGACCCAACACCTGCTCCAGGGGCCCAACCCTTGGGGGCCACAACACCTGCTCCAGGGGCCCAACCCCTGGGGGCCCCAACACCTGCTCCAGGGGCCCAACCCTTGGGGGCCCATAGCATACCTCCAGGGGCCCAAGCCCTGGGGGAAACAACACGAGCTCCAGGGGCCCAACCCCTCGGGGCCCCTACACCTGCTCCAGGGGCCCAACCCCTGGGGGCCCCAACACCTGCTCCAGGGGCCCAACCCTTGGGGGCCCATAGCATACCTTCAGGGGCCCAACCCCTGGGGGCCCCAACACCTGCTCCAGGGGCCCAACCCCTGGGGGCCCCAACAGCTGCTCCAGGGGCCCAACCCCTGGGGGCCCATAGCATACCTCCAGGGGCCCACCCCTGGGGGCCCCAACACCTGCTCCAGTTGCCCAACCCCTGGGGGCCCCAACAGCTGTTCCAGGGGCCCAACCCCTGGGGGCCCATAGCATACCTCCAGGGGCCCACCCCTGGGGGCCCCAACACCTGCTCCAGGGGCCCAGCCCTTGGGGGCTCATAGCATACCTCCAGGGGCCCAAACCCTTGGGGAAACAACACGAGCTCCAGGGGCCCAACCCCTGGGGGCCCCAACACCTGCTCCAGGGGCCCAACCCCTGGGGACCCCAACACCTGCTCCAGGGGCCCAACACCTGGGGGCCCATAGCATAATTCCAGGGGCCCAACCCCTGGGGGAAACAACACGAGCTCCAGGGGCCCAACCCCTGGGGGCCCCAACACCTGCTCCAGGGGCCCAACCCCTGGGGGAAACAACACGAGCTCCAGGGGCCCAACCCCTGGGGGCCCCAATACCTGCTCCAGGGTCCCAACCCCTGGGGGCCCATAGCATACCTCCAGGGGCCCAACCCCTGGGGGAAACAACACCTGCTCCAGGGGCCCAACCCCTGGGGGCCCCAACACCTGCTCCAGGGGCCCTACCGCTGGGGGAAACAACACGAGCTCCAGGGGCCCAACCCCTGGGGGCCCCAACACCTGCTCCAGGGGCCCAACCCCTGGGGGCCCATAGCATATCTCCAGGGGCCCAACCCCTGGAGAAACAACACGAGCTCCAGGGGCCCAACCCCTGGGGGCCCATAGCATACCTCCAGGGGCCCAACCCCTGGGGGAAACAACACCTGCTCCAGGGGCCCAACCCCTGGGGGCCCAACACCTGCTCCAGGGGCCCAACCCCTGGGGGCCCATAGCATACCTCCAGGGGCCCAACCCCTGGGGGCCCCAACAGCTGCTCCAGGGGCCCAACCCCTTGGGGAAACAACACCTGGTCCAGGGGCCCAACCCCTGGGGGCCCCAACACCTGCTCCACTGGCCCAACCCCTGGTTGCCCCAACACCTGCTCCAGGGGCCCAACCCTTGGGGGCCCATAGCATACCTTCCGGGGCCCAACCCCTGAGGGCCCCAACACCTGCTCCAGGGGCCCAAGCCCTGGGGGAAACAACACGAGCTCCAGGGGCCCAACCCCTGGGGGCCCCAACACCTGCTTCAGGGGCCCAACCCCTGGGGGAAACAACACCTGCTCCAGGGGACCAACCCCTGGGGGAAACAACACGAGCTCCAGGGGCCCAACCCCTGGGGGCCCATAGCATACCTCCAGGGGCCCAACCCCTGGGGGCCCCAACACCTGCTCCAGGGGCCCAACCCCTGGGGGCCCCAACACCTGCTCTAGGGGCCCAACCCTTGGGGGCCCATAGCATACCTTCCGGGGCCCAACCCCTGAGGGCCCCAACACCTGCTCCAGGGGCCCAACCCCTGGGGAAAACAACACGAGCTCCAGGGGCCCAACCCCTGGGGGCCCCAACACCAGCTCCAGGGGCCCAACCCCTGGGAGAAACAACACGAGCTCCAGGGGCCCAACCCCTGGGGGCCCATAGCATACCTCCAGGGGCCCAACCCCTGGGGGCCCCAACACCTGCTCCAGGGGCCCAACCCCTGAGGGCCCCAACACCTACTCCAGGGGCCCCACCCTTGGGGGCCCATAGCATACCTCCAGGGGCCCAACCCCTGGGGGAAACAACACCTGCTCCAGGGGCCCAACCCATGGGGGCCCCAACACCTGCTCCAGGGGCCCAACCCCTGGGGGCCCCAACACCTGCTCTAGGGGCCCAACCCCTGGGGGAAACAACACGAGCTCCAGGGGCCCAACCCCTGGGGGCCCATAGCATACCTCCAGGGGCCCAACCCCTGGGGGCCCCAACACCTGCTCCAGGGGCCCAACCCCTGGGGGCCCCAACACCTGATCCAGGGGCCCAACCCCTGGGGGCCCCAACACATGCTCCAAGGGCCCAACCCTTGGGGGCCCATAGCATACCTCCAGGGGCCGAACCCCTGGGGGAAACAACACCTGCTCCAGGGGCCCAACCCCTGGGGGCCCCAACACCTGCTCCAGGGGCCCAACCCCTGGGGGCCCCAACACGTGCTCCAGGGGCCCAACCCTTGGGGGCCCATAGCATACCTCCAGGGGCCCAATCCCTGGGGGAAACAACACGAGCTCCAGGGGCCCAACCCCTGGGGGCCCATACCATACCTCCAGGGGCCCAACCCGTGGGGGCCCCAACACCTGCTCCAGGGGCCCAACCCCTGGGGGCCCGAACACCTGCTCCAGGGGCCCAACCCTTGGGGGCCCATAGCATACCTCCAGGGGCCCAACCCCTGGGGGAAACAACACGAGCTCCAGGGGCCCAACCCCTGGGGGCCCCAACACCTGCTCCAGGGGCCCAACCCCTGGGGGCCCCAACACCTGCTCCAGGGGACCAACCCTTGGGGGCCCATAGCATGCCTCCAGGGGCCCATCTCCTGGGGGCCCCAACACCTGCTCCAGGGGACCAACCCCTGGAGGCCCCAACACATGCTCCCGGGGCCCAACCCCTGGGGGCCCCAACACCTGCTCCAGGGGCCCAACCCCTGGGGGCCCCAACACCTCCTCCAGGTGCCCAACCCCTGGGGGCCCCAACACCTGCTCCAGGGGCCCAACGCTTGGGGGCCCATAGCATACCTCCAGGGGCCAACCCCTGGGGGCCCCAACACCAGCTCCAGGGGCCCAACCCCTGGGGGCCCCAACACCTGCTCCAGGGGCCCAACCCTTGGGGGCCCATAGCATACCTCCAGGGGCCCAACCCCTGGGGGCCCCAACACCAGCTGCAGGGGCCCAAGCCCTGGGGGCCCCAACACCTGATACAGGGGCCCAACCCCTGGGGGCCCATAGCATACCTCCAGGGGCCCAACCCCTCGGGGAAACAACACCTGCTCCAGGGGCCCAATCCCTGGGGGCCCCAACACCTGCTCCAGGGGCCCAACCCTTGGGGGCTCATAGCATACCTCCAGGGGCCCAAACACTGGGGGCCCCAACACCAGCTCCAGGGGCCCAACCCCTGGGGGCCCCAACACCTGATCCAGGGGCCCAACCCTTGGGGGCCCATTGCATACCTCCTGGGGCCCAACCCCTGGGGGCCCCAACACCTGCTCCAGGTTCCCAACCCCTGGGGGCCAAAACACCTGCTCCAGGGGCCCAACTCTTGGGGGCCCATAGCATACCTCCAGGGGCCCAACCCCTGGGGGAAACAACACCTGCTCCAGGGGCCCAACCCCTGGGGGCCCCAACACCTGCTCCAGGGGCCCAACCCCTGGGGGCCCCAACACCTGCTCCAGGGGCCCAACCGTTGGGGGCCCATAGCATACCTCCAGGGGCCCAACCCCTGGGGGCCCCAACACCAGCTCCAGGGGCCCAACCCTTGGGGGCCACAACACCTGCTCCAGGGGCCCAACCCCTGGGGGCCCCAACACCTGCTCCAGGGGCCCAACCCTTGGGGGCCCATAGCATACCTCCAGGGGCCCAACCCCTGGGGGAAACAACACGAGCTCCAGGGGCCCAACCCCTCGGGGCCCCTACACCTGCTCCAGGGGCCCAACCCCTGGGGGCCCCAACACCTGCTCCAGGGGCCCAACCCTTGGGGGCCCATAGCATACCTCCAGGGGCCCAACCCCTGGGGGCCCCAACACCTGCTCCAGGGGCCCAACCCCTGGGGGCCCCAACAGCTGCTCCAGGGGCCCAACCAATGGGGGCCCATAGCATACCTCCAGGGGCCCACCCCTGGGGGCCCCAACACCTGCTCCAGGGGCCCAACCCTTGGGGGCCCATAGCATACCACCAGGGGCCCAAACCCTGGGGGAAACAATACGAGCTCCAGGGGCCAAACCCCTTGGGGCCCCAACACCTGCTCCAGGGGCCCAACCCCTGGGGGCCCCAACACCTGCTCCAGGGGCCCAGCCCTTGGGGGCTCATAGCATACCTCCAGGGGCCCAACCCCTTGGGGAAACAACACGAGCTCCAGGGGCCCAACCCCTGGGGGCCCCAACACCTGCTCCAGGGGCCCAACCCCTGGGGCCCCAACACGAGCACCAGGGGCCCAACCCCTGGGGGCCCATAGCATAACTCCAGGGGCCCAACCCCTGGGGGCCCCAACACCAGCTCCAGGGGCCCAACCCCTGGGGGCCCCAACACCTGCTCCAGGGGCCCAACCCCTGGGGGAAACAACACGAGCTCCAGGGGCCCAACCCCTGGGGGCCCCAACACCTGCTCCAGGGGCCCAACCCCTGGGGACCCCAACACCTGCTCCAGGGTCCCAACCCCTGGGGGCCCATAGCATACCTCCAGGGGCCCAACCCCTGGGGGAAACAACACCTGCTCCAGGGGCCCAACCCCTGGGGGCCCCAACACCTGCTCCAGGGGCCCAACCCCTGGGGGCCCATAGCATACCTCCAGGGGCCCAACCCCTGGTTGAAACAACACCTGCTCCAGGGGCCCAACCCCTGGGGGCCCAACACCTGCTCCAGGGGCCCAACTCCTGGGGGCCCATAACATACCTCCAGGGGCCCAACCCCTGGGGGGCCCAACACCTGCTCCAAGGGCCCAACCCCTGGGGGCCCCAACACCTGCTCCAGGGGCCCAACCCCTGGGGGAAACAACACGAGCTCCAGGGGCCCAACCCCTGGGGGCCCCAACACCAGCTCCAGGGGCCCAACCCCTGGGGGCCCATAGCATACCTTCAGGGGCCCAACCCCTGAGGGCCCCAACACCTGCTCCAGGGGCCCACCCCTGGGGGAAACAACACGAGCTCCAGGGGCCCAACCCCTGGGGGCCCATAGCATACATCCAGGGGCCCAACCCCTGGGGGGAAACAACACCTGCTCCAGGGGCCCAACCCTTGGGGGCCCATAGCATACCTCCAGGGGCCCAACCACTGGGGGAAACAACACCTACTCCAGGGGCCCAACCCCTGGGGGCCCAACGCCTGCTCCAGGAGCCCAACCCCTGGGAGCCCATAGCATACCTCCAGGGGCCCAACCCCTGGGGGCCCCAACACCTGCTACAGGGGCCCAACCCCTGGGGGAAACAACACGAGCTCCAGGGGCCCAACCCCTGGGGGCCCCAACACCTGCTCCAGGGGCCCAACCCCTGGGGGCCCATAGCATACCTCCAGGGGCCCAACCCCTGGGGAAAACAACACGAGCTCCAGGGGCCCAACCCCTGGGGGCCCCAACACCTGCTCCAGGGGCCCAACCCCTGGAGAAACAACACGAGCTCCAGGGGCCCAATCCCTGGGGGCCCTAACACCTGCTCCAGGGGCCCAACCCCTGGGGGCCCATAGCATACCTCCAGGGGCCCAACCCCTGGGGGAAACAACACGAGCTCCAGGGGCCCAACCCCTGGGGGCCCCAACACCTCCTCCAGGGGCCCAATCCCTGGGGGCCCCAACACCTGCTCCAGGGGCCCAACCCCTGGCGGCCCCAACACCTGCTCCAGGGGCCCAACCCCTGGGGGCCCCAACACCTGCTCCAAGGGCCCAACCCCTGGGGGAAACAAAACGAGCTCCAGGGGCCCAACCCCTGGGGGCCCCAACACCTGCTCCAGGGGCCCAACCCCTGGGGGGCCCCACAACCTGCTCCAGGGGCCCAACCCCTGGGGGCCCCAACACCAGCTCCAGGGGCCCAACCCCTGGGGGAAACAACACGAGATCCAGGGGCCCAACCCCTGGGGGCCCCAACACCTGCTCTAGGGGCCCAACCCCTGGGGGCCCATAGCATACCTCCAGGGGCCCAACCCCTGGGGGAAACAACACGAGCTCCAGGGGCCCAACCCCTGGGGGCCCCAACACCTCCTCCAGGGGCCCAACCCCTGGGGGAAACAACACGAGCTCCGGTGGCCCAACCCCAGGGGGCCCCAACACCTGCTCCAGGGGCCCAACCCCTGGAGAAACAACACGAGCTCCAGGGGCCCAACCCCTGGGGGCCCTAACACCTGCTCCAGGACCCAACCCCTGGGGGCCCATAGCATACCTCCAGGGGCCCAACCCCTGGGGGAAACAACACGAGCTCCAGGGGCCCAACCCCTGGGGGCACCAACACCTGCTCCAGGGGCCCAACCCCTGGGGGCCCCAATACCTGCTCCAGGGGCCCAACCCCTGGGGGCCCCAACACGTGCTCCAGGGGCCCAACCCTTGGGGGCCCATAGCATACCTCCAGGGGCCCAATCCCTGGGGGAAACAACACGAGCTCCAGGGGCCCAACCCCTGGGGGCCCCAACACCTGCTCCAGGGGCCCAACCCCTGGGGACCCCAACACCTGCTCCAGGGGCCCAACCCCTGGGGGCCCATAGCATAATTCCAGGGGCCCAACCCCTGGGGAAACAACACGAGCTCCAGGGGCCCAACCCCTGGGGGCCCCAACACCAGCTCCAGGGGCCCAACCCCTGGGGGAAACAACACGAGCTCCAGGGGCCCAACCCCTGGGGGCCCCAATACCTGCTCCAGGGTCCCAACCCCTGGGGGCCCATAGCATACCTCCAGGGGCCCAACCCCTGGGGGAAACAACACCTGCTCCAGGGGCCCAACCCCTGGGGGCCCCAACACCTGCTCCAGGGGCCCAACCGCTGGGGGAAACAACACGAGCTCCAGGGGCCCAACCCCTGGGGGCCCCAACACCTGCTCCAGGGGCCCAACCCCTGGGGGCCCATAGCATATCTCCAGGGGCCCAACCCCTGGAGAAACAACACGAGCTCCAGGGGCCCAACATCTTGGGGCCCATAGCATACCTCCAGGGGCCCAACCCCTGGGGGAAACAACACCTGCTCCAGGGGCCCAACCCCTGGGGGCCCAACACCTGCTCCAGGGGCCCAACCCCTGGGGGCCCATAGCATACCTCCATGGGCCCAACCCCTGGGGGCCCCAACAGCTGCTCCAGGGGCCCAACCCCTTGGGGAAACAACACCTGGTCCAGGGGCCCAACCCCTGGGTGCCCCAACACCTGCTCCACTGGCCCAACCCCTGGTTGCCCCAACACCTGCTCCAGGGGCCCAACCCTTGGGGGCCCATAGCATACCTTCCGGGGCCCAACCCCTGAGGGCCCCAACACCTGCTCCAGGGGCCCAAGCCCTGGGGGAAACAACACGAGCTCCAGGGGCCCAACCCCTGGGGGCCCCAACACCTGCTTCAGGGGCCCAACCCCTGGGGGAAACAACACCTGCTCCAGGGGACCAACCCCTGGGGGAAACAACACGAGCTCCAGGGGCCCAACCCCTGGGGGCCCATAGCATACCTCCAGGGGCCCAACCCCTGGGGGCCCCTACACCAGCTCCAGGGGACCAACCCCTGGGGGCACCAACACCTGCTCTAGGGGCCCAACCCTTGGGGGCCCATAGCATACCTTCCGGGGCCCAACCCCTGAGGGCCCCAACACCTGCTCCAGGGGCCCAACCCCTGGGGAAAACAACACGAGCTCCAGGGGCCCAACCCCTGGGGGGCCCAACACCTGCTCCAGGGGCCCAACCCCTGGGAGAAACAACACGAGCTCCAGGGGCCCAACCCCTGGGGGCCCATAGCATACCTCCAGGGGCCCAACCCCTGGGGGCCCCAACACCTGCTCCAGGGGCCCAACCCCTGAGGGCCCCAACACCTACTCCAGGGGCCCCACCCTTGGGGGCCCATAGCATACCTCCAGGGGCCCAACCCCTGGGGGAAACAACACCTGCTCCAGGGGCCCAACCCCTGGGGGCCCCAACACCTGCTCCAGGGGCCCAACCCCTGGGGGCCCCAACACCTGCTCTAGGGGCCCAACCCCTGGGGGAAACAACACGTGCTCCAGGGGCCCAACCCCTGGGGGCCCATAGCATACCTCCAGGGGCCCAACCCCTGGGGGCCCCAACACCTGCTCCAGGGGCCCAACCCCTGGGGGCCCCAACACCTGATCCAGGGGCCCAACCCCTGGGGGCCCCAACACAAGCTCCAAGGGCCCAACCCTTGGGGGCCCATAGCATACCTCCAGGGGCCGAACCCCTGGGGGAAACAACACCTGCTCCAGGGGCCCAACCCCTGGGGGCCCCAACACCTGCTCCAGGGGCCCAACCCCTGGGGGCCCCAACACGTGCTCCAGGGGCCCAACCCTTGGGGGCCCATAGCATACCTCCAGGGGCCCAATCCCTGGGGGAAACAACACGAGCTCCAGGGGCCCAACCCCTGGGGGCCCATACCAAACCTCCAGGGGCCCAACCCGTGGGGGCCCCAACACCTGCTCCCAGGGGCCCAACCCCTGGGGGCCCCAACACCTGCTCCAGGGGCCCAACCCTTGGGGGCCCATAGCATACCTCCAGGGGCCCAACCCCTGGGGGAAACAACACGAGCTCCAGGGGCCCAACCCCTGGGGGCCCCAACACCTGCTCCAGGGGCCCAACCCCTGGGGGCCCCAACACCTGCTCCAGGGGCCCAACCCTTGGGGGCCCATAGCATGCCTCCAGGGGCCCATCTCCTGGGGGCCCCAACACCTGCTCCAGGGGACCAACCCCTGGAGGCCCCAACACATGCTCCCGGGGCCCAACCCCTGGGGGCCCCAACACCTGCTCCAGGGGCCCAACCCCTGGGGGCCCCAACACCTCCTCCAGGTGCCCAACCCCTGGGGGCCCCAACACCTGCTCCAGGGGCCCAACGCTTGGGGGCCCATAGCATACCTCCAGGGGCCAACCCCTGGGGGCCCCAACACCAGCTCCAGGGGCCCAACCCCTGGGGGCCCCAACACCTGCTCCAGGGGCCCAACCCTTGGGGGCCCATAGCATACCTCCAGGGGCCCAACCCCTGGGGGCCCCAACACCAGCTGCAGGGGCCCAAGCCCTGGGGGCCCCAACACCTGATACAGGGGCCCAACCCCTGGGGGCCCATAGCATACCTCCAGGGGCCCAACCCCTCGGGGAAACAACACCTGCTCCAGGGGCCCAATCCCTGGGGGCCCCAACACCTGCTCCAGGGGCCCAACCCTTGGGGGCTCATAGCATACCTCCAGGGGCCCAAACACTGGGGGCCCCAACACCAGCTCCAGGGGCCCAACCCCTGGGGGCCCCAACACCTGATCCAGGGGCCCAACCCTTGGGGGCCCATTGCATACCTCCAGGGGCCCAACCCCTGGGGGCCCCAACACCTGCTCCAGGTTCCCAACCCCTGGGGGCCAAAACACCTGCTCCAGGGGCCCAACTCTTGGGGGCCCATAGCATACCTCCAGGGGCCCAACCCCTGGGGGAAACAACACCTGCTCCAGGGGCCCAACCCCTGGGGGCCCCAACACCTGCTCCAGGGGCCCAACCCCTGGGGGCCCCAACACCTGCTCCAGGGGCCCAACCCCTGGGGGCCCATAGCATACCTCCAGGGGCCCAACCCCTGGGGGCCCCAACACCAGCTCCAGGGGCCCAACCCTTGGGGGCCACAACACCTGCTCCAGGGGCCCAACCCCTGGGGGCCCCAACACCTGCTCCAGGGGCCCAACCCTTGGGGGCCCATAGCATACCTCCAGGGGCCCAACCCCTCGGGGCCCCTACACCTGCTCCAGGGGCCCAACCCCTGGGGGCCCCAACACCTGCTCCAGGGGCCCAACCCTTGGGGGCCCATAGCATACCTCCAGGGGCCCAACCCCTGGGGGCCCCAACACCTGCTCCAGGGGCCCAACCCCTGGGGGCCCCAACAGCTGCTCCAGGGGCCCAACCCCTGGGGGCCCATAGCATACCTCCAGGGGCCCACCCCTGGGGGCCCCAACACCTGCTCCAGGGGCCCAACCCTTGGGGGCCCATAGCATACCACCAGGGGCCCAAACCCTGGGGGAAACAATACGAGCTCCAGGGGCCAAACCCCTTGGGGCCCCAACACCTGCTCCAGGGGCCCAACCCCTGGGGGCCCCAACACCTGCTCCAGGGGCCCAGCCCTTGGGGGCTCATAGCATACCTCCAGGGGCCCAACCCCTTGGGGAAACAACACGAGCTCCAGGGGCCCAACCCCTGGGGGCCCCAACACCTGCTCCAGGGGCCCAACCCCTGGGGGCCCCAACACCTGCTCCAGGGGCCCAACCCCTGGGGGCCCATAGCATAATTCCAGGGGCCCAACCCCTGGGGGAAACAACACGAGCTCCAGGGGCCCAACCCCTGGGGGCCCCAACACCTGCTCCAGGGGCCCAACCCCTGGGGGAAACAACACGAGCTCCAGGGGCCCAACCCCTGGGGGCCCCAACACCTGCTCCAGGGGCCCAACCCCTGGGGACCCCAACACCAGCTCCAGGGTCCCAACCCCTGGGGGCCCATAGCATACCTCCAGGGGCCCAACCCCTGGGGGAAACAACACCTGCTCCAGGGGCCCAACCCCTGGGGGCCCCAACACCTGCTCCAGGGGCCCAACCCCTGGGGGCCCATAGCATACCTCCAGGGGCCCAACCCCTGGTTGAAACAACACCTGCTCCAGGGGCCCAACCCCTGGGGGCCCAACACCTGCTCCAGGGGCCCAACCCCTGGGGGCCCATAACATACCTCCAGGGGCCCAAACCCTGGGGGGCCCAACACCTGCTCCAAGGGCCCAACCCCTGGGGGCCCCAACACCTGCTCCAGGGGCCCAACCCCTGGGGGAACCAACACGAGCTCCAGGGGCCCAACCCCTGGGGGCCCCAACACCAGCTCCAGGGGCCCAACCCTTGGGGGCCCATAGCATACCTTCAGGGGCCCAACCCCTGAGGGCCCCAACACCTGCTCCAGGGGCCCACCCCTGGGGGAAACAACACGAGCTCCAGGGGCCCAACCCCTGGGGGCCCATAGCATACATCCAGGGGCCCAACCCCTGGGGGAAACAACACCTGCTCCAGGGGCCCAACCCTTGGGGGCCCATAGCATACCTCCAGTGGCCCAACCACTGGGGGAAACAACACCTACTCCAGGGGCCCAACCCCTGGGGGCCCAACGCCTGCTCCAGGAGCCCAACCCCTGGGAGCCCATAGCATACCTCCAGGGGCCCAACCCCTGGGGGCCCCAACACCTGCTACAGGGGCCCAACCCCTGGGGGAAACAACACGAGCTCCAGGGGCCCAACCCCTGGGGGCCCCCAACACCTGCTCCAGGGGCCCAACCCCTGGGGGCCCATAGCATACCTCCAGGGGCCCAACCCCTGGGGAAAACAACACGAGCTCCAGGGGCCCAACCCCTGGGGGCCCCAACACCTGCTCCAGGGGCCCAACCCCTGGAGAAACAACACGAGCTCCAGGGGCCCAATCCCTGGGGGCCCTAACACCTGCTCCAGGGGCCCAACCCCTGGGGGCCCATAGCATACCTCCAGGGGCCCAACCCCTGGGGGAAACAACACGAGCTCCAGGGGCCCAACCCCTGGGGGCCCCAACACCTCCTCCAGGGGCCCAACCCCTGGGGGCCCCAACACCTGCTCCAGGGGCCCAACCCCTGGGGGCCCCAACACCTGCTCCAGGGGCCCAACCCCTGGGGGCCCCAACACCTGCTCCAAGGGCCCAACCCCTGGGGGAAACAAAACGAGCTCCAGGGGCCCAACCCCTGGGGGCCCCAACACCTGCTCCAGGGGCCCAACCCCTGGGGGCCCCACAACCTGCTCCAGGGGCCCAACCCCTGGAGGCCCCAACACCTGCTCCAGGGGCCCAACCCCTGGGGGAAACAACACGAGATCCAGGGGCCCAACCCCTGGGGGCCCCAACACCTGCTCTAGGGGCCCAACCCCTGGGGGCCCATAGCATACCTCCAGGGGCCCAACCCCTGGGGGAAACAACACGAGCTCCAGGGGCCCAACCCCTGGGGGCCCCAACACCTCCTCCAGGGGCCCAACCCCTGGGGGAAACAACACGAGCTCCAGGGGCCCAACCCCAGGGGGCCCCAACACCTGCTCCAGGGGCCCAACCCCTGGAGAAACAACACGAGCTCCAGGGGCCCAACCCCTGGGGGCCCTAACACCTGCTCCAGGACCCAACCCCTGGGGGCCCATAGCATACCTCCAGGGGCCCAACCCCTGGGGGACACAACACGAGCTCCAGGGGCCCAACCCCTGGGGGCACCAACACCTGCTCCAGGGGCCCAACCCCTGGGGGCCCCAATACCTGCTCCAGGGGCCCAACCCCTGGGGGCCCCAACACGTGCTCCAGGGGCCCAACCCTTGGGGGCCCATAGCATACCTCCAGGGGCCCAATCCCTGGGGGAAACAACACGAGCTCCAGGGGCCCAACCCCTGGGGGCCCATACCATACCTCCAGGGGCCCAACCCGTGGGGGCCCCAACACCTGCTCCAGGGGCCCAACCCCTGGGGGCCCGAACACCTGCTCCAGGGGCCCAACCCTTGGGGGCCCATAGCATACCTCCAGGGGCCCAACCCCTGGGGGAAACAACACGAGCTCCAGGGGCCCAACCCCTGGGGGCCCCAACACCTGCTCCAGGGGCCCAACCCCTGGGGGCCCCAACACCTGCTCCAGGGGCCCAACCCTTGGGGGCCCATAGCATGCCTCCAGGGGCCCAACCCCTGGGGGCCCCAACACCTCCTCCAGGTGCCCAACCCCTGGGGGCCCCAACACCTGCTCCAGGGGCCCAACGCTTGGGGGCCCATAGCATACCTCCAGGGGCCAACCCCTGGGGGCCCCAACACCAGCTCCAGGGGCCCAACCCCTGGGGGCCCCAACACCTGCTCCAGGGGCCCAACCCTTGGGGGCCCATAGCATACCTCAGGGGCCCAACCCCTGGGGGCCCCAACACCAGCTGCAGGGGCCCAAGCCCTGGGGGCCCCAACACCTGATCCAGGGGCCCAACCCCTGGGGGCCCATAGCATACCTCCAGGGGCCCAACCCCTCGGGGAAACAACACCTGCTCCAGGGGCCCAATCCCTGGGGGCCCCAACACCTGCTCCAGGGGCCCAACCCTTGGGGGCCCATAGCATACCTCCAGGGGCCCAAACCCTGGGGGCCCCAACACCAGCTCCAGGGGCCCAACCCCTGGGGGCCCCAACACCTGATCCAGGGGCCCAACCCTTGGGGGCCCATTGCATACCTCCAGGGGCCCAACCCCTGGGGGCCCCAACACCTGCTCCAGGTTCCCAACCCCTGGGGGCCCCAACACCTGCTCCAGGGGCCCAACCCTTGGGGGCCGATAGCATACCTCCAGGGCCCAACCCCTGGGGGCCCCAACACCTGCTCCAGGGGCCCAACCCCTGGGGGCCCCAACACCTGCTCCAGGGGCCCAACTCTTGGGGGCCCATAGCATACCTCCAGGGGCCCAACCCCTGGGGGAAACAACACCTGCTCCAGGGGCCCAACCCCTGGGGGCCCCAACACCTGCTCCAGGGGCCCAACCGTTGGGGGCCCATAGCATACCTCCAGGGGCCCAACCCCTGGGGGCCCCAACACCAGCTCCAGGGGCCCAACCCTTGGGGGCCACAACACCTGCTCCAGGGGCCCAACCCCTGGGGGCCCCAACACCTGCTCCAGGGGCCCAACCCTTGGGGGCCCATAGCATACCTCCAGGGGCCCAACCCCTGGGGGAAACAACACGAGCTCCAGGGGCCCAACCCCTCGGGGCCCCTACACCTGCTCCAGGGGCCCAACCCCTGGGGGCCCCAACACCTGCTCCAGGGGCCCAACCCTTGGGGGCCCATAGCATACCTCCAGGGGCCCAACCCCTGGGGGCCCCAACACCTGCTCCAGGGGCCCAACCCCTGGGGGCCCCAACAGCTGCTCCAGGGGCCCAACCCCTGGGGGCCCATAGCATACCTCCAGGGGCCCACCCCTGGGGGCCCCAACACCTGCTCCAGGGGCCCAACCCTTGGGGGCCCATAGCATACCACCAGGGGCCCAAACCCTGGGGGAAACAATACGAGCTCCAGGGGCCAAACCCCTTGGGGCCCCAACACCTGCTCCAGGGGCCCAGCCCTTGGGGGCCCATAGCATACCTCCAGGGGCCCAACCCCTGGGGGCCCCAACACCTGCTCCAGGGGCCCAACCCCTGGGGGC
This sequence comes from Gopherus flavomarginatus, assembly GCF_025201925.1. NCBI lineage: Eukaryota > Metazoa > Chordata > Testudines > Testudinidae > Gopherus > Gopherus flavomarginatus. The sequence goes on along the minus strand of NW_026115189.1, from coordinate 41,819 downwards.
CCCAACAGCTGCTCCAGGGGCCCAACCCCTGGGGGCCCATACCATAGCTCCAGGGGCCCACCCCTGGGGGCCCCAACACCTGCTCCAGGGGCCCAACCCTTGGGGGCCCATAGCATACCACCAGGGGCCCAAACCCTGGGGGAAACAATACGAGCTCCAGGGGCCAAACCCCTGGGGGCCCCAACACCTGCTCCAGGGGCCCAGCCCTTGGGGGCTCATAGCATACCTCCAGGGGCCCAACCCCTTGGGGAAACAACACGAGCTCCAGGGGCCCAACCCCTGGGGGCCCCAACACCTGCTCCAGGGGCCCAACCCCTGGGGGCCCCAACACCTGCTCCAGGGGCCCAACCCCTGGGGGCCCATAGCATAATTCCAGGGGCCCAACCCCTGGGGGAAACAACACGAGCTCCAGGGGCCCAACCCCTGGTGGCCCCAACACCTGCTCCAGGGGCCCAACCCCTGGGGGAAACAACACGAGCTCCAGGGGCCCAACCCCTGGGGGCCCCAACACCTGCTCCAGGGGCCCAACCCCTGGGGGCCCCAATACCTGCTCCAGGGTCCCAACCCCTGGGGGCCCATAGCATACCTCCAGGGGCCCAACCCCTGGGGGAAACAACACCTGCTCCAGGGGCCCAACCCCTGGGGGCCCCAACACCTGCTCCAGGGGCCCAACCCCTGGGGGCCCATAGCATACCTCCAGGGGCCCAACCCCTGGTTGAAACAACACCTGCTCCAGGGGCCCAACCCCTGGGGGCCCAACACCTGCTCCAGGGGCCCAACTCCTGGGGGCCCATAACATACCTCCAGGGGCCCAAACCCTGGGGGGCCCAACACCTGCTCCAAGGGCCCAACCCCTGGGGGCCCCAACACCTGCTCCAGGGGCCCAACCCCTGGGGGAAACAACACGAGCTCCAGGGGCCCAACCCCTGGGGGCCCCAACACCTGCTCCAGGGGCCCAACCCTTGGGGGCCCATAGCATACCTTCAGGGGCCCAACCCCTGAGGGCCCCAACACCTGCTCCAGGGGCCCACCCCTGGGGGAAACAACACGAGCTCCAGGGGCCCAACCCCTGGGGGCCCATAGCATACATCCAGGGGCCCAACCCCTGGGGGAAACAACACCTGCTCCAGGGGCCCAACCCTTGGGGGCCCATAGCATACCTCCAGGGGCCCAACCACTGGGGGAAACAACACCTACTCCAGGGGCCCAACCCCTGGGGGCCCAACGCCTGCTCCAGGAGCCCAACCCCTGGGAGCCCATAGCATACCTCCAGGGGCCCAACCCCTGGGGGCCCCAACACCTGCTACAGGGGCCCAACCCCTGGGGGAAACAACACGAGCTCCAGGGGCCCAACCCCTGGGGGCCCCAACACCTGCTCCAGGGGCCCAACCCCTGGGGGCCCATAGCATACCTCCAGGGGCCCAACCCCTGGGGAAAACAACACGAGCTCCAGGGGCCCAACCCCTGGGGGCCCCAACACCTGCTCCAGGGGCCCAACCCCTGGAGAAACAACACGAGCTCCAGGGGCCCAATCCCTGGGGGCCCTAACACCTGCTCCAGGGGCCCAACCCCTGGGGGCCCATAGCATACCTCCAGGGGCCCAACCCCTGGGGGAAACAACACGAGCTCCAGGGGCCCAACCCCTGGGGGCCCCAACACCTCCTCCAGGGGCCCAACCCCTGGGGGCCCCAACACCTGCTCCAGGGGCCCAACCCCTGGGGGCCCCAACACCAGCTCCAGGGGCCCAACCCCTGGGGGCCCCAACACCTGCTCCAGGGGCCCAACCCCTGGGGGAAACAAAACGAGCTCCAGGGGCCCAACCCCTGGGGGCCCCAACAGCTGCTCCAGGGGCCCAACCCCTGGGGGCCCCACAACCTGCTCCAGGGGCCCAACCCCTGGGGGCCCCAACACCTGCTCCAGGGGCCCAACCCCTGGGGGAAACAACACGAGCTCCAGGGGCCCAACCCCTGGGGGCCCCCAACACCTGCTCTAGGGGCCCAACCCCTGGGGGCCCATAGCATACCTCCAGGGGCCCAACCCCTGGGGGAAACAACACGAGCTCCAGGGGCCTAACCCCTGGGGGCCCCAACACCTCCTCCAGGGGCCCAACCCCTGGGGGAAACAACACGAGCTCCAGGGGCCCAACCCCAGGGGGCCCCAACACCTGCTCCAGGGGCCCAACCCCTGGAGAAACAACACGAGCTCCAGGGGCCCAACCCCTGGGGGCCCTAACACCTGCTCCAGGACCCAACCCCTGGGGGCCCATAGCATACCTCCAGGGGCCCAACCCCTGGGGGAAACAACACGAGCTCCAGGGGCCCAACCCCTGGGGGCACCAACACCTGCTCCAGGGGCCCAACCCCTGGGGGCCCCAATACCTGCTCCAGGGGCCCAACCCCTGGGGGCCCATAGCATACTTCCAGTGCCCAACCCCTGGGGGAAACAACCCCTGCTCCAGGGGCCCAACCCCTGGGGGCCCCAACACCTGCTCCAGGGGCCCAACCCCTGGGGGCCCATAGCATACCTCCAGGGGCCCAACCCCTGGGGTAAACAACACCTGCTCCAGGGGCCCAACCCCTGGGGGCCCAACACCTGCTCCAGGGGTCCAACCCCTGGGGGCCCATAGCATACCTCCAGGGGCCAAACCCCTGGGGGCCCCAAAACCTGCTCCTGGGGCCCAACCCCTGGGGGCCCCAACACCTGCTCCAGGGGCCCAACCCCTGGGGGAAACAACACGAGCTCCAGGGGCCCAACCCCTGGGGGCACCAACACCTGCTCCAGGTGCCCAACCCCTGGGGGAAACAACACCTGCTCCAGGGGACCAACCCCTGGGGGCCCCAACACCTTCTCCAGGGGCCCAACCCCTCGGGGCCCCAACACCTGCTCCAGGGGCCAAACCCTTGGGGGCCCATAGCATACCTTCAGGAGCCCAACCCCTGAGGGCCCCAACACCTGCTCCAGTGGCCCAACCCCTGGGGGGCCCAACACCTGCTCCAGGGGCCCAACTCTTGGGGGCCCATAGCATACCTCCAGGGGCCCAACCCCTGGGGGAAACAACACCTGCTCCAGGGGCCCAAACCCTGGGGGCCCCAACACCTGCTCCAGGGGCCCAACCGTTGGGGGCCCGTAGCATACCTCCAGGGGCCCAACCCCTGGGGGCCCCAACACCAGCTCCAGGGGCCCAACCCTTGGGGGCCACAACACCTGCTCCAGGGGCCCAAACCCTGGGGGCCCCAACACCTGCTCCAGGGGCCCAACCCTTGGGGGCCCATAGCATACCTCCAGGGGCCCAACCCCTGGGGGAAACAACACGAGCTCCAGGGGCCCAACCCCTCGGGGCCCCTACACCTGCTCCAGGGGCCCAACCCCTGGGGGCCCCAACACCTGCTCCAGGGGCCCAACCCTTGGGGGCCCATAGCATACCTCCAGGGGCCCAACCCCTGGGGGCCCCAACACCTGCTCCAGGGGCCCAACCCCTGGGGGCCCCAACAGCTGCTCCAGGGGCCCAACCCCTGGGGGCCCATAGCATACCTCCAGGGGCCCACCCCTGGGGGTCCCAACACCTGCTCCAGGGGCCCAACCCCTGGGGGCCCCAACACCTGCTCCAGGGGCCCAGCCCTTGGGGGCTCATAGCATACCTCCAGGGGCCCAACCCCTTGGGGAAACAACACGAGCTCCAGGGGCCCAACCCCTGGGGGCCCCAACACCTGCTCCAGGGGCCCAACCCCTGGGGGCCCCAACACCTGCTCCAGGGGCCCAACCCCTGGGGGCCCATAGCATAATTCCAGGGGCCCAACCCCTGGGGGAAACAACACGAGCTCCAGGGGCCCAACCCCTGGGGGCCCCAACACCTGCTCCAGGGGCCCAACCCCTGGGGGAAACAACACGAGCTCCAGGGGCCCAACCCCTGGGGGCCCCAACACCTGCTCCAGGGGCCCAACCCCTGGGGACCCCAATACCTGCTCCAGGGTCCCAACCCCTGGGGGCCCATAGCATACCTCCAGGGGCCCAACCCCTGGGGGAAACAACACCTGCTCCAGGGGCCCAACCCCTGGGGGCCCAAACACCTGCTCCAGGGGCCCAACCCCTGGGGGCCCATAGCATACCTCCAGGGGCCCAACCCCTGGTTGAAACAACACCTGCTCCAGGGGCCCAACCCCTGGGGGCCCAACACCTGCTCCAGGGGCCCAACTCCTGGGGGCCCATAACATACCTCCAGGGGCCCAAACCCTGGGGGGCCCAACACCTGCTCCAAGGGCCCAACCCCTGGGGGCCCCAACACCTGCTCCAGGGGCCCAACCCCTGGGGGAAACAACACGAGCTCCAGGGGCCCAACCCCTGGGGGCCCCAACACCTGCTCCAGGGGCCCAACCCTTGGGGGCCCATAGCATACCTTCAGGGGCCCAACCCCTGAGGGCCCCACCACCTGCTCCAGGGGCCCACCCCTGGGGGAAACAACACGAGCTCCAGGGGCCCAACCCCTGGGGGCCCATAGCATACATCCAGGGGCCCAACCCCTGGGGGAAACAACACCTGCTCCAGGGGCCCAACCCTTGGGGGCCCATAGCATACCTCCAGGGGCCCAACCACTGGGGGAAACAACACCTACTCCAGGGGCCCAACCCCTGGGGGCCCAACGCCTGCTCCAGGAGCCCAACCCCTGGGAGCCCATAGCATACCTCCAGGGGCCCAACCCCTGGGGGCCCCAACACCTGCTACAGGGGCCCAACCCCTGGGGGAAACAACACGAGCTCCAGGGGCCCAACCCCTGGGGGCCCCAACACCTGCTCCAGGGGCCCAACCCCTGAGGGCCCATAGCATACCTCCAGGGGCCCAACCCCTGGGGAAAACAACACGAGCTCCAGGGGCCCAACCCCTGGGGGCCCCAACACCTGCTCCAGGGGCCCAACCCCTGGAGAAACAACACGAGCTCCAGGGGCCCAATCCCTGGGGGCCCAAACACCTGCTCCAGGGGCCCAACCCCTGGGGGCCCATAGCATACCTCCAGGGGCCCAACCCCTGGGGGAAACAACACGAGCTCCAGGGGCCCAACCCCTGGGGGCCCCAACACCTGCTCCAGGGGCCCAACCCCTGGGGGCCCCAACACCTGCTCCAGGGGCCCAACCCCTGGGGGCCCCAACACCTGCTCCAGGGGCCCAACCCCTGGGGGCCCCAACACCTGCTCCAGGGGCCCAACCCCTGGGGGAAACAAAACGAGCTCCAGGGGCCCAACCCCTGGGGGCCCCAACACCTGCTCCAGGGGCCCAACCCCTGGGGGCCCCACAACCTGCTCCAGGGGCCCAACCCCTGGGGGCCCCAACACCTGCTCCAGGGGCCCAACCCCTGGGGGAAACAACACGAGCTCCAGGGGCCCAACCCCTGGGGGCCCCAACACCTGCTCTAGGGGCCCAACCCCTGGGGGCCCATAGCATACCTCCAGGGGCCCAACCCCTGGGGGAAACAACACGAGCTCCAGGGGCCCAACCCCTGGGGGCCCCAACACCTCCTCCAGGGGCCCAACCCCTGGGGGAAACAACACGAGCTCCAGGGGCCCAACCCCAGGGGGCCCCAACACCTGCTCCAGGGGCCCAACCCCTGGAGAAACAACACGAGCTCCAGGGGCCCAACCCCTGGGGGCCCTAACACCTGCTCCAGGACCCAACCCCTGGGGGCCCATAGCATACCTCCAGGGGCCCAACCCCTGGGGGAAACAACACGAGCTCCAGGGGCCCAACCCCTGGGGGCACCAACACCTGCTCCAGGGGCCCAACCCCTGGGGGCCCCAATACCTGCTCCAGGGGCCCAACCCCTGGGGGCCCATAGCATACCTCCAGGTGCCCAACCCCTGGGGGAAACAACACCTGCTCCAGGGGCCCAACCCCTGGGGGCCCCAACACCTGCTCCAGGGGCCCAACCCCTGGGGGCCCATAGCATACCTCCAGGGGCCCAACCCCTGGGGTAAACAACACCTGCTCCAGGGGCCCAACCCCTGGGGGCCCAACACCTGCTCCAGGGGTCCAACCCCTGGGGGCCCATAGCATACCTCCAGGGGCCAAACCCCTGGGGGCCCCAAAACCTGCTCCTGGGGCCCAACCCCTGGGGGCCCCAACACCTGCTCCAGGGGCCCAACCCCTGGGGGAAACAACACGAGCTCCAGGGGCCCAACCCCTGGGGGCACCAACACCTGCTCCAGGTGCCCAACCCCTGGGGGAAACAACACCTGCTCCAGGGGACCAACCCCTGGGGGCCCCAACACCTTCTCCAGGGGCCCAACCCCTCGGGGCCCTAACACCTGCTCCAGGGGCCAAACCCTTGGGGGCCCATAGCATACCTTCAGGAGCCCAACCCCTGAGGGCCCCAACACCTGCTCCAGGGGCCCAACCCCTGGGGGGCCCAACACCTGCTCCAGGGGCCCAACCCCTGGGGGGCCCAACACCTGCTCCAGGGGCCCAACCCCTGGGGGCCGCAACACCTGCTCCAGGGGCCCAACCCCTGGGGGCCCCAACACCTGCTCCAGGGGCCCAACCCCTGGGGGAAACAACACCTGCTCCAGGGGCCCAACCCCTGGGGGCCCCAACACCTGCTCCAGGGGCCCAATCGCTGGGGGAAACAACACGAGCTCCAGGGGCCCAACCCCTGGGGTCCCCAACACCTGCTCCAGGGGCCCAACCCCTGGGGGCCCATAGCATACCTCCAGGGGCCCAACCCCTGGAGAAACAACACGAGCTCCAGGGGCCCAACCCCTGGGGGCCCATAGCATACCTCCAGGGGCCCAACCCCTGGGGGAAACAACACCTGCTCCAGGGGCCCAACCCCTGGGGGCCCAACACCTGCTCCAGGGGCCCAACCCCTTGGGGGCCCATAGCATACCTCCATGGGCCCAACCCCTGGGGGCCCCAACACCTGCTCCAGGGGCCCAACCCCTTGGGGAAACAACACCTGCTCCAGGGGCCCAACCCCTGGGGGCCCCAACACCTGCTCCACTGGCCCAACCCCTGGGGGCCCCAACACCTGCTCCAGGGGCCCAACCCTTGGGGGCCCATAGCATACCTTCCGGGGCCCAACCCCTGAGGGCCCCAACACCTGCTCCAGGGGCCCAAGCCCTGGGGGAAACAACACGAGCTCCAGGGGCCCAACCCCTGGGGGCCCCAACACCTGCTTCAGGGGCCCAACCCCTGGGGGAAACAACACCTTCTCCAGGGGACCAACCCCTGGGGGAAACAACACGAGCTCCAGGGGCCCAACCCCTGGGGGCCCATAGCATACCTCCAGGGGCCCAACCCCTGGGGGCCCCTACACCTGCTCCAGGGGACCAACCCCTGGGGGCACCAACACCTGCTCTAGGGGCCCAACCCTTGGGGGCCCATAGCATACCTTCCGGGGCCCAACCCCTGAGGGCCCCAACACCTGCTCCAGGGGCCCAACCCCTGGGGAAAACAACACGAGCTCCAGGGGCCCAACCCCTGGGGGGCCCAACACCTGCTCCAGGGGCCCAACCCCTGGGAGAAACAACACCTGCTCCAGGGGCCCAACCCTTGGGGGCCCATAGCATACCTCCAGGGGCCCAACCCCTGGGGGAAACAACACGAGCTCCAGGGGCCCAACCCCTGGGGGAAACAACACCTGCTCCAGGAGCCCAACCCCTGGGGGCCCATATCATACCTCCAGGGGCCCAACTCCTGGGGGCCCCAACACCTGCTCCAGGGGCCCAACCCCTGGGGGCCCCAACACCTGCTCCAGGGGCCCAACCCCTGGGAGAAACAACACGAGCTCCAGGGGCCCAACCCCTGGGGGCCCATAGCATACCTCCAGGGGCCGAACCCCTGGGGGAAACAACACCTGCTCCAGGGGCCCAACCCTTGGGGGCCCATAGCATACCTCCAGGGGCCCAACCCCTGGGGGAAACAACACGAGCTCCAGGGGCCCAACCCCTGGGGGAAACAACACCTGCTCCAGGGGCCCAACCCCTGGGGGAAACAAAACGAGATCCAGGGGCCCAACCCCTGGGGGCCGCAACACCTGCTCCAGGGGCCCAACCCCTGGGGGCCCCAACACATGCTCCAGGGGACCAACCCCTGGGGGAAACAACACCTGCTCCAGGGGCCCAACCCCTGGGGGCCCCAACACCTGCTCCAGGGGCCCAACCCGTGGGGGAAACAACACGAGCTCCAGGGGCCCAACCGCTGGGGGAAACAACACCTGCTCCAGGAGCCCAACCCCTGGGGGCCCATATCATACCTCCAGGGGCCCAACTCCTGGGGGCCCCAACACCTGCTCCAGGGGCGCAACCCCTGGGGGCCCCAACACCTGCTCCAGGGGCCCAACCCCTGGGAGAAACAACACGAGCTCCAGGGGCCCAACCCCTGGGGGCCCATAGCATACCTCCAGGGGCCGAACCCCTGGGGGAAACAACACCTGCTCCAGGGGCCCAACCCCTGGGGGCCCCAACACCTGCTCCAGGGGCCCAACCCCTGGGAGAAACAACACGAGCTCCAGGGGCCCAACCCCTGGGGGCCCATAGCATACCTCCAGGGGCCGAACCCCTGGGGGAAACAACACGAGCTCCAGGGGCCCAACCCCTGGGTGAAACAACACCTGCTCCAGGGGCCCAACCCCTGGGGGAAACAAAACGAGATCCAGGGGCACAGCCCCTGGGGGCCGCAACACCTGCTCCAGGGACCCAACCCCTCGGGGCCCCAACACCTGCTCCAGGGGCCCAACCCCTGGGGGAAACAACACCTGCTCCAGGGGCCCAACCCCTGGGGGCCCCAACACCTGCTCCAGGGGCCCAACCGCTGGGGGAAACAACACGAGCTCCAGGGGCCCAACCCCTGGGGGCCCCAACACCTGCTCCAGGGGCCCAACCCCTGGGGGCCCATAGCATACCTCCAGGGGCCCAACCCCTGGAGAAACAACACGAGCTCCTGGGGCCCAACCCCTGGGGGCCCATAGCATACCTCCAGGGGCCCAACCCCTGGGGGAAACAACACCTGCTCCAGGGGCCCAACCCCTGGGGGCCCAACACAGCTCCAGGGGCCCAACCCCTGGGGGCCCATAGCATACCTCCATGGGCCCAACCCCTGGGGGCCCCAACAGCTGCTCCAGGGGCCCAACCCCTTGGGGAAACAACACCTGCTCCAGGGGCCCAACCCCTGGGGGCCCCAACACCTGCTCCACTGGCCCAACCCCTGGGGGCCCCAACACCTGCTCCAGGGGCCCAACCCTTGGGGGCCCATAGCATACCTTCCGGGGCCCAACCCCTGAGGGCCCCAACACCTGCTCCAGGGGCCCAAGCCCTGGGGGAAACAACACGAGCTCCAGGGGCCCAACCCCTGGGGGCCCCAACACCTGCTTCAGGGGCCCAACCCCTGGGGGAAACAACACCTGCTCCAGGGGACCAACCCCTGGGGGAAACAACACGAGCTCCAGGGGCCCAACCCCTGGGGGCCCATAGCATACCTCCAGGGGCCCAACCCCTGGGGGCCCCTACACCTGCTCCAGGGGACCAACCCCTGGGGGCACCAACACCTGCTCTAGGGGCCCAACCCTTGGGGGCCCATAGCATACCTTCCGGGGCCCAACCCATGAGGGCCCCAACACCTGCTCCAGGGGCCCAACCCCTGGGGAAAACAACACGAGCTCCAGGGGCCCAACCCCTGGGGGCCCATAGCATACCTCCAGGGGCCGAACCCCTGGGGGAAACAACACCTGCTCCAGGGGCCCAACCCTTGGGGGCCCATAGCATACCTCCAGGGGCCCAACCCCTGGGGGAAACAACACGAGCTCCAGGGGCCCAACCCCTGGGGGAAACAACACCTGCTCCAGGAGCCCAACCCCTGGGGGCCCATATCATACCTCCAGGGGCCCAACTCCTGGGGGCCCCAACACCTGCTCCAGGGGCCCAACCCCTAGGGGCCCCAACACCTGCTCAAGGGGCCCAACCCCTGGGAGAAACAACACGAGCTCCAGGGGCCCAACCCCTGGGGGCCCATAGCATACCTCCAGGGGCCGAACCCCTGGGGGAAACAACACCTTCTCCAGGGGCCCAACCCTTGGGGGCCCATAGCATACCTCCAGGGGCCCAACCCCTGGGGGAAACAACACGAGCTCCAGGGGCCCAACCCCTGGGGGAAATAACACCTGCTCCAGGGGCCCAACCCCTGGGGGAAACAAAACGAGATCCAGGGGCCCAACCCCTGGGGGAAACAACACCTGCTCCAGGGGCCCAACCCCTGGGGGCCCCCAACACCTGCTCCAGGTTCCCAACCCCTGGGGGCCCCAACACCTGCTCCAGGGGCCCAACCCTTGGGGGCCCATAGCATACCTCCAGGGCCCAACCCCTGGGGGCCCCAACACCTGCTCCAGGGGCCCAACCCCTGGGGGCCCCAACACCTGCTCCAGGGGCCCAACTCTTTGGGGCCCATAGCATACCTCCAGGGGCCCAACCCCTGGGGGAAACAACACCTGCTCCAGGGGCGCAACCCCTGGGGGCCCCAACACCTGCTCCAGGGGCCCAACCCCTGGGGGACTCAACACCTCCTCCAGGGGCCCAACCCTTGGGGGCCCATAGCATGCCTCCAGGGGCCCATCTCCTGGGGGCCCCAACACCAGCTCCAGGGGCCCAAACCCTGGGGGCCCCAACACCTGCTCCAGGGGCCCAACTCCTGGGGGCCCATAGCATACCTCCAGGGGCCCAAACCCTGGGGGGCCCAACACCTGCTCCAAGGGCCCAACCCCTGGGGGCCCCAACACCTGCTCCAGGGGCCCAACCCCTGGGGGAAACAACACGAGCTCCAGGGGCCCAACCCCTGGGGGCCCCAACACCTGCTCCAGGGGCCCAAACCTTGGGGTCCCATAGCATACCTTCAGGGGCCCAACCCCTGAGGGCCCCAACACCTGCTCCAGGGGCCCACCCCTGGGGGAAACAACACGAGCTCCAGGGGCCCAACCCCTGGGGGCCCATAGCATACATCCAGGGGCCCAACCCCTGGGGGAAACAACACCTGCTCCAGGGGCCCAACCCTTGGGGGCCCATAGCATACCTCCAGGGGCCCAACCACTGGGGGAAACAACACCTACTCCAGGGGCCCAACCCCTGGGGGCCCAACGCCTGCTCCAGGAGCCCAACCCCTGGGAGCCCATAGCATACCTCCAGGGGCCCAACCCCTGGGGGCCCCAACACCTGCTACAGGGGCCCAACCCCTGGGGGAAACAACACGAGCTCCAGGGGCCCAACCCCTGGGGGCCCCAACACCTGCTCCAGGGGCCCAACCCCTGGGGGCCCATAGCATACCTCCAGGGGCCCAACCCCTGGGGGAAACAACACGAGCTCCAGGGGCCCAACCCCTGGGGGCCCCAACACCTGCTCCAGGGGCCCAACCCCTGGGGAACCCAACACCTGCTCCAGGGGCCCAACCCCTGGGGAAAACAACACGAGCTAAAGGGGCCCAACCCCTGGGGGCCCCAACACCTGCTCCAGGGGCCCAACCCCTGGAGAAACAACACGAGCTCCAGGGGCCCAATCCCTGGGGGCCCTAACACCTGCTCCAGGGGCCCAACCCCTGGGGCCCATAGCATACCTCCAGGGGCCCAACCCCTGGGGGAAACAACACGAGCTCCAGGGGCCCAACCCCTGGGGGCCCCAACACCTCCTCCAGGGGCCCAACCCCTGGGGGCCCCAACACCTGCTCCAGGGGCCCAACCCCTGGGGGCCCCAACACCTGCTCCAAGGGCCCAACCCCTGGGGGAAACAAAACGAGCTCCAGGGGCCCAACCCCTGGGGGCCCCAACACCTGCTCCAGGGGCCCAACCCCTGGGGGCCCCACAACCTGCTCCAGGGGCCCAACCCCTGGGGGCCCCAACACCTGCTCCAGGGGCCCAACCCCTGGGGGAAACAACACGAGCTCCAGGGGCCCAACCCCTGGGGGCCCCAACACCTGCTCTAGGGGCCCAACCCCTGGGGGCCCATAGCATACCTCCAGGGGCCCAACCCCTGGGGGAAACAACACGAGCTCCAGGGGCCCAACCCCTGGGGGCCCCAACACCTCCTCCAGGGGCCCAACCCCTGGAGAAACAACACGAGCTCCAGGGGCCCAACCCCTGGGGGCCCTAACACCTGCTCCAGGGCCCAACCCCTGGGGGCCCATATCATACCTCCAGGGGCCCAACCCCTGGGGGAAACAACACGAGCTCCAGGGGCCCAACCCCTGGGGGCACCAACACCTGCTCCAGGGGCCCAACCCCTGGGTGCCCCAATACCTGCTCCAGGGGCCCAACCCCTGGGGGCCCATAGCATACCTCCAGGTGCCCAACCCCTGGGGGAAACAACACCTGCTCCAGGGGCCCAACCCCGGGGGCCCCAACACCTGCTCCAGGGGCCCAACCCCTGGGGGCCCATAGCATACCTCCAGGGGCCCAACCCCTGGGGTAAACAACACCTGCTCCAGGGGCCCAACCCCTGGGGGCCCAACACCTGCTCCAGGGGTCCAACCCCTGGGGGCCCATAGCATACCTCCAGGGGTCAAACCCCTGGGGGCCCCAACACCTGCTCCAGGGGCCCAACCCCTGGGGGCCCCAACACCTGCTCCAGGGGCCCAACCCCTGGGGGAAACAACACGAGCTCCAGGGGCCCAACCCCTGGGGGCCCATAGCATACCTCCAGGGGCCGAACCCCTGGGGGAAACAACACGAGCTCCAGGGGCAAAACCCCTGGGGGAAACAACACCTGCTCCAGGGGCCCAACCCCTGGGGGAAACAAAACGAGATCCAGGGGCCCAACCCCTGGGGGCCGCAACACCTGCTCCAGGGGCCCAACCCCTGGGGGCCCCAACACCTGCTCCAGGGGCCCAACCCCTGGGGGAAACAACACCTGCTCCAGGGGCCCAACCCCTGGGGGCCCCAACACCTGCTCCAGGGGCCCAACCGCTGGGGGAAACAACACGAGCTCCAGGGGCCCAACCCCTGGGGGCCCCAACACCTGCTCCAGGGGCCCAACCCCTGGGGGCCCATAGCATACCTCCAGGGGCCCAACCCCTGGAGAAACAACACGAGCTCCAGGGGCCCAACCCCTGGGGGCCCATAGCATACCTCCAGGGGCCCAACCCCTGGGGGAAACAACACCTGCTCCAGGGGCCCAACCCCTGGGGGCCCAACACCTGCTCCAGGGGCCCAACCCCTGGGGGCCCATAGCATACCTCCATGGGCCCAACCCCTGGGGGCCCCAACAGCTGCTCCAGGGGCCCAACCCCTTGGGGAAACAACACCTGCTCCAGGGGCCCAACCCCTGGGGGCCCCAACACCTGCTCCACTGGCCCAACCCCTGGGGGCCCCAACACCTGCTCCAGGGGCCCAACCCTTGGGGGCCCATAGCATACCTTCCGGGGCCCAACCCCTGAGGGCCCCAACACCTGCTCCAGGGGCCCAAGCCCTTGGGGAAACAACACGAGCTCCAGGGGCCCAACCCCTGGGGGCCCCAACACCTGCTCCAGGGGCCGAACCCCTGGGGAAAACAACACGAGCTCCAGGGGCCCAACCCCTGGGGGCCCATAGCATACCTCCAGGGGCCGAACCCCTGGGGGAAACAACACCTGCTCCAGGGGCCCAACCCTTGGGGGTCCATAGCATACCTCCAGGAGCCCAACCCCTGGGGGAAACAACACGAGCTCCAGGGGCCCAACCCCTGGGGGAAACAACACCTGCTCCAGGAGCCCAACCCCTGGGGGCCCATATCATACCTCCAGGGGCCCAACTCCTGGGGGCCCCAACACCTGCTCCAGGGGCCCAACCCCTGGTGGCCCCAACACCCGCTCCAGGGGCCCAACCCCTGGGAGAAACAACACGAGCTCCAGGGGCCCAACCCCTGGGGGCCCATAGCATACCTCCAGGGGCCGAACCCCTGGGGGAAACAACACCTGCTCCAGGGGCCCAACCCTTGGGGGCCCATAGCATACCTCCAGGGGCCCAACCCCTGGGGGAAACAACACGAGCTCCAGGGGCCCAACCCCTGGGGGAAACAAAACGAGATCCAGGGGCCCAACCCCTGGGGGCCGCAACACCTGCTCCAGGGGCCCAACCCCTGGGGGCCCCAACACATGCTCCAGGGGACCAACCCCTGGGGGAAACAACACCTGCTCCAGGGGCCCAACCCCTGTGGGCCCCAACACCTGCTCCAGGGGCCCAACCCCTGGGGGAAACAACACGAGCTCCAGGGGCCCAACCCCTGGGGGAAACAACACCTGCTCCAGGAGCCCAACCCCTGGGGGCCCATATCATACCTCCAGGGGCCCAACTCCTGGGGGCCCCAACACCTGCTCCAGGGGCGAAACCCCTGGGGGCCCCAACACCTGCTCCAGGGGCCCAACCCCTGGGAGAAACAACACGAGCTCCAGGGGCCCAACCCCTGGGGCCCCATAGCATACCTCCAGGGGCCGAACCCCTGGGGGAAACAACACCTGCTCCAGGGACCCAACCCCTGGGGGCCCCAACACCTGCTCCAGGGGCCCAACCCCTGGGAGAAACAACACAAGCTCCAGGGGCCCAACCCCTGGGGGCCCATAGCATACCTCCAGGGGCCGAACCCCTGGGGGAAACAACACCTGCTCCAGGGGCCCAACCCTTGGGGGCCCATAGCATACCTCCAGGGGCCCAACCCATGGGGGAAACAACACGAGCTCCAGGGGCCCAACCCCTGGGGAAACAACACCTGCTCCAGGGGCCCAACCCCTGGGGGAAACAAAACGAGATCCAGGGGCCCAACCCCTGGGGGCCGCAACACCTGCTCCAGGGGCCCAACCCCTGGGGGCCCCAACACCTGCTCCAGGGGCCCAACCCCTTGGGGAAACAACACCTGCTCCAGGGGCCCAACCCCTGGGGGCCCCAACACCTGCTCCAGGGGCCCAACCCCTGGGGGAAACAACACGAGCTCCAGGGGCCCAACCCCTGGGGGCCCCAACACCTGCTCCAGGGGCCCAACCCCTGGGGGCCCATAGCATACCTCCAGGGGCCCAACCCCTGGGGGAAACAACACGAGCTCCAGGGGCCCAACCCCTGGGGGCCCCAACACCTGCTCCAGGGGCCCAACCCCTGGAGAAACAACACGAGCTCCAGGGGCCCAACCCCTGGGGGCCCATAGCATACCTCCAGGGGCCCAACCCCTGGGGGAAACAACACGAGCTCCAGGGGCCCAACCCCTGGGGGCCCCAACACCTGCTCCAGGGGCCCAGCCCCTAGAGAAACAACACGATCTCCAGGGGCCCAACCCCTGGGGGCCCATAGCATACCTCCAGGGGCCCAAACCCTGGGGGAAACAACACCTGCTCCAGGGGCCCAACCCCTGGGGGCCCAACACCTGCTCCAGGGGCCCAACCCCTGGGGGCCCATAGCATACCTCCAGGGGCCCAACCCCTGGGGGCACCAACACCTGCTCCAGGGGCCCAACCCCTTGGGGAAACAACACCTGCTCCAGGGGCCCAACCCCTGGGGGCCCCAACACCTGCTCCAGGGGCCCAACCCTTGGGGGCCCATAGCATACCTTCCGGGGCCCAACCCCTGAGGGCCCCAACACCTGCTCCAGGGGCCCAAGCCCTGGGGGAAACAACACGAGCTCCAGGGGCCCAACCCCTGGGGGCCCCAACACCTGCTCCAGTGGCCCAACCCCTGGGGGCCCCAACACCTGCTCCAGGGGCCGAACCCTGGGGGCCCCAACAGCTGCTCCAGGGGCCCAACCCCTGGGGGCCCATAGCATACCTCCAGGTGAACAACCCCTGGGGGAAACACCTGCTCCAGGGGCCCAACCCCTGGGGGCCCAACACCTGCTCCAGGGGCCCAACCCCTGGGGGCCCATAGCATACCTCCAGGGGCCCAACCCCTGGGGGCCCCTACACCTGCTCCAGGGCCCCAACCCTTGGGGGCCCCAACACCTGCTCCAGGGGCCCAACCCCTGGGGGAAATAACACGAGCTCCAGGGGCCCAACCCCTGGGGGCCATAGCATACCTCCAGGGACCCAACCCCTGGGGGAAACAACAACTGCTCCAGGGGGCCAACCCTTGGGGGCCCATAGCATACCTCCAGGGGCCCAATCCCTGGGGGAAACAACACGAGGTCCAGGGGCCCAACCCCTGGGGGCCCGAACACCTGCTCCAGAGGCCCAACCCCTGGGGGAAACAACAAATGCTCCAGGGGCCCAACCCTTAGGGACCCATAGCATACCTCCAGGGGCCCAACCCCTGGGGGAAACAACACCTACTCCAGGGGCCCAACCCCTGGGGGCCCAACACCTGCTCCAGGGGCCCAACCCCTGGGGGCCCATATCATACCTCCAGGGGCCCAACCCCTGGGGGAAACAACACCTACTCCAGGGGCCCAACCCCTGGGGGCCCAACACCTGCTCCAGGGGCCCAACCCCTGTGGGAAACAACACCTGCTCCAGGGGCCCAACCCCTGGGGGCCCCAATACCTGCTCCAGGGGCCCAACCCCTGGGGGCCCCAACACCTGCTCCAGGGGCCCAATCCTTGGGGGCCCCAACACCTGCTCCAGGGGCCCAACCCATGGGGGAAACAACACGAGCTCCAGGGGCCCAACCCCTGGGGGCACCAACACCTGCTCCAGGGGCCCAACCCCTGGGGGAATCAACACCTGCTCCAGGGGCCCAACCCCTGGAGGCCCCAACACCTGCTCCAGGGGCCCAACCCCTGGGGGAAACAACACGAGCTCCAGGGGCCCAACCCCTGGGGGCCCCAACACCTGCTGCAGGGGCTCAAACCCTGGGGGCCCCAACACCTGCTCCAGGGGCCCAACCCCTGGGGGCCCATAGCATACCTCCAGGGGCCCAGCCCCTGGGGGCCCCAACACCTGCTCCAGGGGCCCAACCCCTGGGGGCCCGAACCATAGCTCCAGGGGCAAATCCCCTGTTTCCCCAACACCTGCTCCAGGGGCCCAACCCCTGGGGGCCCCAATACCTGCACCAGGGGCCCAACCCCTGGGGGCCCATAGCATACCTCCAGGGGCCCAACCCCTGGTGGAAACAACACCTGCTCCAGGGGCCCAACCCCCAGGGGCCCCAACACCTGCTCCAGGTGCCTAACCCCTGGGGGCCCCAACACCTGCTCCAGGGGCCCGACCCCTGGGAGCCCCAGCACCTGCTCCAGGGGCCCAACCCCAGGGGGAAACAACACGAGCTCCAGGGGCTCAACCCCTGGGGGCCCCAACACCTGCTCAAGGGGCCCAACCCCTGGAGTCCCATAGCATACCTCCAGGGGCCCAACCCCTGGGGGAAACAACACCTGCTCCAGGGACCCAACCCCTGGGGGCCTCAACACCTGCTCCAGGGGCCCAACCCCTGGGGGCCCATAGCATACCTCAAGGGGCCCAACCCCTGGGGGAAACAACACGAGCTCCAGGGGCCCAACCCCTGGGGGCCACAACACCTGCTCCAGGGGCCCAACCCCTGGGGGAAACAACACCTACTCCAGGGTTGGTGTTTGGTATGCTCCAAGGGGTTGGGCCCCTGGAGCAGGTGTTGGGGCTCCCAGGGGTTGGACCCCTGGAGCTCGTGTTGTTTCCCCCAGGTGTTGGGCCCCTGGAGGTATGCTATGGGCCCCCAGGGGTTGGGCCCCTGGAGCAGGTGTTGGGGCCCCCAGGGGTCGGGCCCCTGGAGCAGGTGTTGGGGCCCCCAGGGGTTGGGCCCCTATAGCTCGTGTTGTTTCCCCCAGGGGTTGGGCCCATGGAGGTATGCTATGGGCCCCCAAGGGTTGGGCCCCTGGAGCAGGTGTTGGAGCCCCCAGGGGTTTGGCCCCTGGAGCAGGTGTTGTGGCCCCCAAGGGTTTGGCCCCTGGAGCAGGTGTTGGGGCCCCCAGGGGTTGGGCCCCTGGAGGTATGGTATGGGCCCCCAGGGATTGGGCCTCTGGAGCAGGTGTTGGCGCCCCCAGGGGTTGGGCTCCTGGAGCTCGTGTTGTTTCCCCCAGAGGTTGGGCCCCTGGAGCAGGTGTTGGGGCCCCAGGGGTTGGGCCCCTGGAGCAGGTTTTGGGGCCCCCAGGGGTTGGGCCCCTGGAGCTCATGTTGTTTCCCCCAGGGGTTGGGCCCCTGGAGGTATGCTATGGGCCCCCAGGGGTTGGGCCCCTGTAGCAGGTGTTGGGGCCCCCAGGGGTTGGGCCCCTGGAGCAGGTGTTGGGGCCCCCAGGGGTTGGGCTCCTGGAGGTATGCTATGGGCTCCCAGGGGTTGGGCCCCTGGAGCAGGTGTTGGGGCCCCAAGGGGTTGGGCCCCTGGAGCAGGTGTTGGGGCTCCCAGGGGTTGGACCCCTGGAGCTCGTGTTGTTTCCCCCAGGGGTTGGGCCCCTGGAGGTATGCTATGGGCCCCCAGGGGTTGGGCCCCTGGAGCAGGTGTTGGGGCCCCCAGGGGTCGGGCCCCTGGAGCAGGTGTTGGGGCCCCCAGGGGTTGGGCCCAAGGAGCTCGTGTTGTTTCCCCCAGGGGTTGGGCCCCTGGAGGTATGCTATGGGCCCCCAAGGGTTGGGCCCCTGGAGCAGGTGTTGGAGCCCCCAAGGGTTGGGCCCCTGGAGCAGGTGTTGGGGCCCCCAGGGGTTGGGCCCCTGGAGGTATGGTATGGGCCCCCAGGGATTGGGCCTCTGGAGCAGGTGTTGGCGCCCCCAGGGGTTGGGCCCCTGGAGCTCGTGTTGTTTCCCCCAGGGGTTGGGCCCCTGGAGCAGGCGTTGGGGCCCCCAGGGGTTGGGCCCTTGGAGCAGGTGTTGGGGCCCCCAGGGGTTGGGCCCCTGGAGGTATGCTATGGGCCCCCAGGGTTTGAGCACCTGGAGCAGGTGTTGGGCCCCTAGGGGTTGGGCCCCTGGAGCAGGTGTTGAGGCCCCCAGTGGTTGGGCACCTGGATGCAGGTGTTGGGGCCCCCAGGGGTTGGTCCCCTGGATCAGGTGTTGGGGCCCCCAGGGGTTGGGCCCCTGGAGCTCGTGTTGTTTCCCCCAGGGGTTGGGCACCTGGAAGTATGCTATGGCCCCCAAGGGTTGGGTCCCTGGAGCAGGTGTTGGGGCCCCCAGGGGTTGGGCCCCTGGAGGTATGCTATGGGCCCCCAGGGGTTGGGCCCCTGGAGCAGGTGTTGGGGCCCCCAGTGGTTGGGCCCCTGGAGCAGGTGTTGGGGCCCCCAGGGGTTGGGCCC
Source organism: Gopherus flavomarginatus (assembly GCF_025201925.1). Taxonomy (NCBI): domain Eukaryota; kingdom Metazoa; phylum Chordata; order Testudines; family Testudinidae; genus Gopherus; species Gopherus flavomarginatus. The sequence continues at coordinate 22,660 of NW_026115189.1, read as the reverse complement.
CTGGAGCTCGTGTTGTTTCCCCCAGGGGTTGGGCCCCAGGAGCTATGCTATGGGCCCCCAGGGGTTGGGCCCCTGGAGCAGGTGTTGGGCCCCCAGGGGTTGGGCCCCTGGAGCAGGTGTTGGGGCCCCCAGGGGTTGAGCCCTTGGAGCAGGTGTTGGGGCCCCCAGGGGTTGGGCCCCTGGAGCTCGTGTTGTTTCCCCCAAGGGTTGGGCCCCTGGAGGTATGCTATGGGCCCCCAGGGGTTGGGCCCCTGGAGCAGGTGTTGGGGCCCCCAGGGGTTGGGCCCCTGGAGCAGGTGTTGGGGCCCCCAGGGGTTGGGCCCCTGGAGGTATGCTATCGGCACCCAGGGGTTGGGCCCCTGGAGGAGGTGTTGGGGCCCTCAGGTGTTGGGCCCCTGGAGCTCGTGTTGTTTCCCCCAGGGGTTGGGCCCCTGGAGCAGGTGTTGGGGCCCCCAGGGGTTGGGCCCCTGGAGGTATGCTATGGGTCCCCAGGGGTTGGGCCCCTGGAGCAGGTGTTGGGGCCCCCAGGGGTTGGGCTCCTGGAGCTCGTGTTGTTTCCCCCAGGGGTTGGGCCCCTGGAGGTATGCTATGGGCCCCCAAGGGTTGGGCCCCTGGAGCACTTGTTGGGGCCCCCAGGGGTTGGGCCCCTGGAAGGATGCTATGGGCCACCAGGGGTTGGGCCCCTAGAGCAGGTGTTCGGCACCCAGGGGCTGGGACCCTAGAGCAGGTGTTGGGGCCCCCAGGGGTTGGGCCCCTGGAGCAGGTGTTGGGGCCCCCAGGGGTTGGGCCCCTGGAGCTCGTGTTGTTTCCCCCAGGGGTTGGGCCCCTCGAGGTATGCTATGGGCACCCAGGGGTTGGGCCCCTGGAGCAGGTGTTGGGGCCCCCAGGGGTTGGGCCCCTGGAGCAGGTGTTGGGGCCCCCAGGGGTTGGGCCCCTGGAGCTCGTGTTGTTTCCCCCAGGGGTTGGGCCCCTGGAGGTATGCTATGGGCCCCCAAGGGTTGGGCCCCTGGAGCAGGTGTTGGGGCCCCCGGGGTTGGGCCCTTGGAGCAGGTGTTGGGGTTCCCAGGGGTTGGGCCCCTGGAGCAGGTGTTGGGGCCCCCAGGGGTTGGGCCCCTGGAACTAGTGTTGTTTCCCCCAGGGGTTGGGCCCCTGGAGGTATGCTGTGCGCCGCCAGGGGTTGGGCCCCTGGAGCAGGTGTTGGGGCCCCCATGGGTTGGGCCCCTGGAGCAGCTGCTGGGGCCCCCAGGGGTTGGGCCCCTGGAGGTATGCTATGGGCACCCAAGGGTTGGGCCCCTGGAGCAGGTGTTGGGGCCCCCAGGGGTTGGGCCCCTGGAGCAGGTGTTGGGGCCCCCAGGGGTTGGGCCCCTGGAACTGGTGTTTGGGGCCCCCAGGGGTTGGGCCCCTGGAGGTATGCTATGGGCCCCCAAGGGTTGGGCCCCTGGAGCAGGTGTTGGGGCTCCCAGGGGTTGGGCCCCTGGAGCAGGTGTTGGGGCCCCCAGGGGTTGGGCCCCTGGAGCTCGTGTTGTTTCCCCCAGGGGTTGGGCCCCTGGAGGTATGCTATGGGCCCCCAGGGGTTGGGCCCCTGGAGCAGGTGTTGGGGACCCCAGGGGTTGGGCCCATGGAGCTCGTGTTGTTTCCCCCAGGGGTTGGGCCCCTGGAGGTATGCTATGGGACCCAAGGGGCTGGGCTCCTGGAGCAGGTGTTGGGGCCCCCAGGGGTTGGGCCCCTGGAGCAGGTGTTGGGGCCCCCAGGGGTTGGGCCCCTTCAGCTCGTGTTGTTTCCCACAGGGGTTGGGCCCCTGGAGTAGGTGTTGGGGCCCCCAGGGGTTGGACCCCTGGAGCAGGTGTTGGGGCCCCCAGAGTTCGGCCCCTGGAGCTCGTGTTGTTTCCCCCAGGGGTTGGGCCCCTGGAGGTATGCTATGGGCCCCCAAGGGTTGGGCCCCTGGAGCAGGTGTTGGGGCCCCCAGGGGTTGGGCCCCTTGAGCAGGTGTTGGGGCCCCCAGGGGTTGGGCCCCTGGAGCTCGTGTTGTTTCCCCCAGGGTTTGGGCCCCTGGAGGTATGCTATGGGCCCCCAAGGGTTGGGCCCCTGGATCAGGTGTTGGGGCCCCCAGGGGTTGGGTCCCTGGAGCAGGTGTTGGGGACCCCAGGGGTTGGGTCCCTGGAGGTATGCTATGGGCCCCCAAGCGTTGGGCCCCTGGAGCTGGTGTTGGGGCAGCCAGGGGTTGGGCCCCTGGAGCTTGTGTTGTTTCCCCCAGGGGTTGGGCCCCTGGAGGTATGCTATGGGCCCCCAAAGTTTGGGCCCCTGGATCAGGTGTTGGGGCCACCAGGGGTTGGGCCCCTGGAGCAGGTGTTGGGGCCCCCAGGGGTTGGGCCCCTGGAGCTGGTGTTGGGGCCAACAGGGGTTGTCCCCTGGAGGTGTGCTATGGGCCCCCAAGCGTTGGGCCCCTGGAGCTGGTGTTGGGGCAGCCAGGGGTTGGGCCCCTGGAGCTTGTGTTGTTTCCCCCAGGGGTTGGGCCCCTGGAGGTATGCTATGGGCCCCCAAAGGTTGGGCCCCTGGATCAGGTGTTGGGGCCACCAGGGGTTGGGCCCCTGGAGCAGGTGTTGGGGCCCCCAGGGGTTGGGCCCCTGGAGCTGGTGTTGGGGCCAACAGGGGTTGTCCCCTGGAGGTGTGCTATGGGCCCCCAAGGGTTGCGCCCCTGGAGCAGGTGTTGGGACCCCTAGGGGTTGGGCCCCTGGAACAGGTGTTGGGGCCCCCAGGGGTTGGGCCCCTGGAGCTGGTGTTGGGGCCCCCAGGGGTTGGGCCCCTGGTGGTATGCTATCCTCCCCCAGGGGTTGGGCCCCTTGAGCAGGTGTTGGGGCCCCCAGTGGTTGGGCCCCTGGAGCTCGTGTTGTTTCCCCCAGGGGTTGGGCCCCTGGAGCAGGTGTTGGGGCCCCCAGGGGTTGGGCCCCTGGAGCATGTGTTGGGGCCCCCAGGGGTTGGGCCCCTGGAGGTAGGCTATGGGCCCCCAGGGGTTGGGCCCCTGGAGCAGGTGTTGGGGCCCCCAGGGGTTGGGCCCCTGGAGCTCGTGTTGTTTCCCCCAGGGGTTGGGCCCCTGGAGGTATGCTATGGGCTCCCAAGGTTTGGGCCCCTGGAGCAGGTGTTGGGGCCCCCAGGGGTTGGGCCCCTGGAGGTATGCTATTGGCCCCCAGGGGTTGGGCCCCTGGAGCAGGTGTTGGGCTCCCAGGGGTTGGGCCCCTAGAGCAGGTGTTGGGGCCCCCAGGGGTTGGGCCCCTGGAGCAGGTGTTGGGGCCCCCAGGGGTTGGGCCCCTGGAGCTCGTGTTGTTTCCCCCAGGGGTTGGGCCCCTGGAGCTCGTGTTGTTTCCCCCAGGGGTTGGGCCCCTGGAGGTATGCTATGGGCCCCCAAGGGTTGGGCCCCTGGAGCAGGTGTTGGGGCCCCCAGGGGTTGGGCCCCTGGAGGTATGCTATGGGCCCCCAGGGGTTGGGCCCCTGGAGCAGGTGTTGGGGCCCCCAGGTTTTGGGCCCCTGGAGCAGGTGTTGGGGCCCCCAGGGGTTGGGCCCCTGGAGCTCGTGTTGTTTCCCACAGGGGTTGGGCCCATGGAGGTATGGTATGGGCCCCCAGGGGTTGGGCCCCTGGAGCAGGTTTTGGGGCCCCCAGGGGTTGGGCCCCTGGAGCAGGTGTTGGGGCCCCCAGGGTTTGGGCCCCTGGAGGTATGCTATGGGCCCCCAGGGGTTGGGCCCCTGGAGCTCGTGTTGTTTCCCCCAGGGGTTGGGCGTCTGGAGCAGGTGTTGGGGCCCCCAGGGATTGGGCCCCTGGAGCAGGTGTTGGGGCCCCCAGGGGTTGGGCCCCTGGAGGTATGCTATGGGCCCCCAGGGGTTGGGCCCCTGGAGCAGGTGTTGGGGCCCCCAGGGGTTGGGCCCCTGGAGCTCGTGTTGTTTCCCCCAGGGTTGGGCCCCTGGAGGTATGCTATGGGCCCCCAAGGGTTGGGCCCCTGGAGTAGGTGTTGGGGCCCCCAGGGGTTGGGCCCCTGGAGGTATGCTATGGGCAACCAGGGGTTGGGCCCCTGGAGCAGGTGTTGGGCCCCCAGGGGTTGGGACCCTAGAGCAGGTGTTGGGGCCCCCAGGGGTTGGGCCCCTGGAGCAGGTGTTGGGGCCCCCAGGGGTTGGGCCCCTGGATCTCGTGTTGTTTCCCCCAGGGGTTGGGCCCCTGGAGGTATGCTATGGGCCCCCAGGGTTTGGGCCCCTGGAGCAGGTGTTGCCCCCAGGGGTTTTGCCCCTGGAGCAGGTGTTAGGGAGCCCAGGGGTTGGGCCCCTGGAGCTCGTGTTGTTTCCCCCAGGGGTTGGGCCCCTCGAAGTATGCTATGGGCCCACAGGGGTTGGGCCCCTGGAGCAGGAGTTGGGGCCCCCAGGGGTTGGGCCCCTGGAGCAGGTGTTGGGGCCCCCAGGGGTTGGGCCCCTGGAGCTCGTAATGTTTCCCCCAGGGGTTGGGCCCCTGGAGGTATGCTATGGGCCCCCAAGGGTTGGGCCCCTGTTGCAGGTGTTGGGGCCCCCGGGGTTGGGCCCTTGGAGCAGGTGTTGGGGTCCCCAGGGGTTGGGCCCCTGGAGCAGGTGTTGGGGCCCCAAGGGGTTGGGCCCCTGGAGCTCGTGTTGTTTCCCCCAGGGGTTGGGCCCCTGGAGGTATGCTGTGGGCACCCAGGGGTTGGGCCCCTGGAGCAGGTGTTGGGGCCCCCAGGGGTTGGGCCCCTGGAGGTATGCTATGGGCACCCAAGGGTTGGGCCCCTGGAGCAGGTGTTGGGGCCCCCAGGGGTTGGGCCCCTGGAGCAGGTGTTGGGTCCCCCAGGGGTTGGGCCCCTGGAGCTCGTGTTGTTTCCCCCAGGGGTTGGGCCCCTGGAGGTATGCTATGGGCCCCCAGGGGTTGGGCCCCTGGAGCAGGTGTTTTGGCCCCCAGGGGTTGGGCCCCTGGAGCAGGTGTTGGGGCCCCCAGGGTTTGGGCCCCTGGAGCTCGTGTTGTTTCCCCGAGGGGTTGGGCCCCTCGAGGTATGCTACGGGCCCCCAGGGGTTGGGCCCCTGGAGCAGGTGTTGGGGCCCCCAGGGGTCGGGCCCCTGGAGCAGGTGTTGGGGCCCCCAGGGGTTGGGCCCCTGGAGCTCGTGTTGTTTCCCCCAGGGGTTGGGCCCCTGGAGGTATGCTATAGGCCCCCAAGGGTTGGGCCCCTGGAGCAGGTGTTGGGGCCCCCGGGGTTGGGCCCCTGGAGCAGGTGTTGGGGCCCCCGGGGTTGGGCCCTTGGAGCAGGTGTTGGGTCCCCCAGGGGTTGGGCCCCTGGAGCTCGTGTTGTTTCCCCCAGGGGTTGGGCCCCTGGAGGTATGCTGTGGGCCCCCAGGGGTTGGGCCCCTGGAGCAGGTGTTGGGGCCCCCAGGGGTTGGGCCCCTGGAGGTATGCTATGGGCACCCAAGGGTTGGGCTCCTCGAGCAGGTGTTGGGGCCCCCAGGGGTTGGGCCCCTGGAGCAGGTGTTGGGTCCCCCAGGGGTTGGGCCCCTGGAGCTGGTGTTGGGGCCCCCAGGGGTTGGGCCCCTGGAGGTATGCTATGGGCCCCAAAGGGTTGGGCCCCTAGAGCATGTGTTGGGGCCCCCAGGGGTTGGGCCCCTGGAGTAGGTGTTGGGGCCCCCAGGGGTTGGGCCCCTGGAGCTCGTGTTGTTTCCCCCAGGGCTTGGGCCCCTGGAGGTATGCTATGGGCCCCCAGGGGTTGGGCCCCTGGAGCAGATGTTGGGGCCCCCAGGGGTTGGGCCCCTGGAGCAGGTGTTGGGGACCCCAGGGGTTGGGCCCCTTCAGCTCGTGTTGTTTCCCACAGGGGTTTGGCCCCTGGAGGTATGCTATGGGCCCCCAGGGGTTGGGCCCCTGGAGCAGGTGTTGGGGCCCCCAGGGGTTGGGCCCCTGGAGCAGGTGTTGGGGCACCCAGGGGTTCGGCCCCTGGAGCTCGTGTTGTTTCCCCCAGGGGTTGGGACCCTGGAGGTATGCTATGGGCCCCCAAGGGTTGGGCCCCTAGAGCAGGTGTTCGGGCCCCCAGGGGTTGGGCCCCTGGAGCAGGTGTTGGGGCCCCCAGGGGTTGGGCCCCTGCAGCTCGTGTTGTTTCCCTCAGGGGTTGGGCCCCTGGAGGTATGCTATGGGCCGCCAGGGGTTGGGCCCCTGGAGCAGGTGTTGGGTCCCCCAGGGGTTGGGCCCCTGGAGCTCGTGTAGTTTCCCCCAGGGGTTGGGCCCCTGGAGGTATGCTATGGGCCCCCAAGGGTTGGGCCCCTGGATCAGGTGTTGGGGCCCCCAGGGGTTGGGCCCCTGGAGCAGGTGTTGGGGACCCCAGGGGTTGGGTCCCTGGAGGTATGCTATGGGCCCCCAAGCGTTGGGCCCCTGGAGCAGGTGTTGGGGCCACCAGGGGTTGGGCCCCTGGAGCAGGTGTTGGGGCCCTCAGGGGTTGGGCCCCTGGAGCTGGTGTTGGGGCCCCCAGGGGTTGGGCCCCTGGTGGTATGCTATGGGCCCCCAGGGGTTGGGCCCCTGGAGCAGGTGTTGGGGCCCCCAGTGGTTGGGCCCCTGGAGCTCGTGTTGTTTCCCCCAGGGGTTGGGCCCCTGGAGCTCGTGTTGCTTCCCCCAGGGGTTGGGCCCCTGGAGGTATGATATGGGCCCCCAGGGGTTGGGCCCCTGGAGCAGGTTTTGGGGCCACCAGGGGTTGGGCCCCTGGAGCAGGTGTTGGGGCCCCCAGGGGTTGGGCCCCTTGAGGTAGGCTATGGGCCCCCAGGGGTTGTTCCCCTGGAGCTCGTGTTGTTTCCTCCAGGGGTTGGGCCCCTGGAGCAGGTGTTGGGGCCCCCAGGGGTTCGGCCCCTGGAGCAGGTGTTGGGGCCCCCAGGGGTTGGGCCCCTGGAGCAGGTGTTCGGGCCCCCAGGGGTTGGGCTCCTGGAGCTCGTGTTGTTTCCCCCAGGGGTTGGGACCCTGGAGGTATGCTATGGGCCCCCAGGGGTTGGGCCCGTGGAGCAGGGGTTGGTCCCCCAGGGGTTTGGCCCCTGGAGCAGGTGTTGGGGCCCCCAGGGGTTGGGCCCCTGGAGCAGGTGTTGGGGCCCCCAGGGGTTTGGCACCTGGAGCTCGTGTTGTTTCCCCCAGGGGTTGTGCCCCTGAAGGTAATCTATGGGCCCCCAGGGGTTGGGCCCCTGCAGCAGGTGTTGGGGCCCCCAGGGGTTGGGCCCCCGGAGCAGGTGTTGGGGCCCCCAGGGGTTGGGCCCCTGGAGCAGGTGTTGGGGCCCCCAGGGGTTGGGCCCCTGGAGCTCGTGTTGTTTCCCCCAGGGGTTGGGCCCCTGGAGGTATGGTATGGGCCCCCAAGGGTTGGGAACCTTGAGCAGGTGTTGGGGCCCCCGGGGTTCGGCCCCTGGAGCAGGTGTTGGGGCCCCCAGGGGTTGGGCCCCTGGAGCAGGTGTTGGGGCCCCCAGGGGTTGGGTCCCTGGAGCTCGTGTTGTTTCCCCCAGGGGTTGGGCACCTGGAGGTATTCTGTGGGCCCCCAGGGGTTGGGCCCCTGGAGCAGGTGTTGGGGCCCCCAGGGGTTGGGCCCCTGGAGGTATGCTATGGGCCCCCAAGGGTTGGGCCCCTGGAGCAAGTGTTGGGGCCCCCAGGGGTTGGGCCCCTGGAGCAGGTGTTGAGGCCCCCAGGGGTTGGGCCCCTGGAGCTGGTGTTGGGGCCCCCAGGGGTTGGGCCCCTGGAGGTATGCTATGGGCCCCCAAGGGTTGGGCCCCTGGATCAGGTGTTGGGGCCCCCAGGGGTTGGGCCCCTGGAGCAGGTGTTGGGGACCCCAGGGGTTGGGTCCCTGGAGGTATGCTATGGGCCCCCAAGCGTTGGGCCCCTGGAGCAGGTGTTGGGGCCACCAGGGGTTGGGCCCCTGGAGCAGGTGTTGGGGCCCCCAGGGGTTGGGCCCCTGGAGCAGGTGTTCGGGCCCCCAGGGGTTGGGCTCCTGGATCTCGTGTTGTTTCCCCCAGGGGTTGGGACACTGGAGGTATGCTATGGGCCCCCAGGGGTTGGGCCCGTGGAGCAGGGGTTGGTCCCCCAGGGGTTTGGCCCCTGGAGCAGGTGTTGGGGCCCCCAGGGGTTGGGCCCCTGGAGCAGGTGTTGGGGCCCCCAGGGGTTTGGCACCTGGAGCTCGTGTTGTTTCCCCCAGGGGTTGTGCCCCTGGAGGTAATCTATGGGCCCCCAGGGGTTGGGCCCCTGCAGCAGGTGTTGGGGCCCCCAGGGGTTGGGCCCCCGGAGCAGGTGTTGGGGCCCCCAGGGGTTGGGCCCCTGGAGCAGGTGTTGGGGCCCCCAGGGGTTGGGCCCCTGGAGCTCGTGTTGTTTCCCCCAGGGGTTGGGCCCCTGGAGGTATGGTATGGGCCCCCAAGGTTTGGGAACCTTGAGCAGGTGTTGGGGCCCCCGGGGTTCGGCCCCTGGAGCAGGTGTTGGGGCCCCCAGGGGTTGGGCCCCTGGAGCAGGTGTTGGGGCCCCCAGGGGTTGGGCCCCTGGAGCTCGTGTTGTTTCCCCCAGGGGTTGGGCACCTGGAGGTATTCTGTGGGCCCCCAGGGGTTGGGCCCCTGGAGCAGGTGTTGGGGCCCCCAGGGGTTGGGCCCCTGGAGGTATGCTATGGGCCCCCAAGGGTTGGGCCCCTGGAGCAAGTGTTGGGGCCCCCAGGGGTTGGGCCCCTGGAGCAGGTGTTGAGGCCCCCAGGGGTTGGGCCCCTGGAGCTGGTGTTGGGGCCCCCAGGGGTTGGGCCCCTGGAGGTATGCTATGGGCCCCCAAGGGTTGGGCCCCTGGAGCAGGTGTTGGGGCCCCCAGGGGTTGGGCCCCTGGAGCTGGTGTTGGGGCCCCCAGGGGTTGGGCCCCTGGAGGTATGCTATGGGCCCCCAAGGGTTGGGCCCCTGGAGTAGGTGTTGGGGCCCCCAGGGGTTGGGCCCCTGGAGCAAGTGTTGGGACCCCAAGGGGTTGGGCCCCTGGAGCTCGTGTTGTTTCCCCCAGGGGTTGGGCCCCTGGAGGTATGCTATGGGCCCCCAGGGGTTGGGCCCCTGGAGCAGGTGTTGGAGCCCCCAGGGGTTGGGAAGCTGGAGCTCGTGTTGTTTCCCCCAGGGGTTGGGCACCTGCAGGTATGCTATGGGCCCCCAGGGGTTGGGCCCCTGGAGCAGGTGTTGAGGCCCCCAGGTGTTGGACCCCTGGAGCAGGTGTTCGGGCCCCCAGGGGTTGGGCCCCTGAAGCTCGTGTTGTTTCCCCCAGAGGTTGGGCCCCTGGAGGTATGCTATGGGCCCCCAGGGGTTGGGCCCCTGGAGCAGGTGTTGGGGCCCCCAGGGGTTGGGCCCCTGGAGCAGGTGTTGGGGCCCCCAGGGGTTGGGCCCCTGGAGCTCGTGTTGTTTCCCCCAGGGGTTGGGCCCCTGGAGGTATGCTATGGGCTCCCAAGGGTTGGGCCGCTGGAGCAGGTGTTGGGTCCCCCAGGGGTTGGGCCCCTGGAGCAGGTGTTGTGGCCCCCAGGGGTTGGGCTCCTGGAGCAGGTGTTGGTGCCCCCAGGGGTTAGGCCCCTGGAGCTCGTGTTGTTTCCCCAGGGGTTGGGCCCCTGGAGGTATGCTATGGGCCCCCAGGGGTTGGGCCCCTGGAGCAGGTGTTGGGGCCCCCAGGGGTTGGGCCCCTGGAGCAGGTGTTGGGGCCCCCAGGGGTTGGGCCCCTGGAGGTATGCTATGGGCCCCCAAGGGTTGGGCCCCTGGAGCAGGTGTTGGGGCCCCCAGGGGTTGGGCCCCTGAATGTATGCTATGGGCCCCCAAGGGTTGGGCCCCTGGAGCAGGTGTTGGGGCCCCCAGGGGTTGGGCCCATGGAGTTATGCTATGGGCCCCCAAGGGTTGGGCCCCTGGAGCAGGTGTTGGGGCCCCCAGGGGTTGGGCCCCTGGAGCAGGTGTTGTTTCCTCCAGGGGTTGGGCCTCTGGAGGTATGCTATGGGCCCCCAAGGGTTGGGCCCCTGGAGCAGGTGTTGGAGCCCCCAGGGGTTGGGCCCCTGGAGCAGGTGTTGGGGCCCCCAGGGGTTGGGCCCCTGGAGCAGGTGTTGTTTCCCCCAGGGGTTGGGGCCCTGGAGGTATGCTATGGGCCCCCAGGTGTTGGGCCCCTGGAGCAGGTGTTGGGGCCCCCAGGGGTTCGGCCCCTGGAGCAGGTGTTGGGGCCCCCAGGGGTTCGGCCCCTGGAGCAGGTGTTGTTTCCCCCAGGGGTTGGGCCCCTGGAGGTATGCTATGGGCCCCAAGGGTTGGGCCCCTGGAGCAGGTGTTCGGGCCCCAGGGGTTGGGCCCCTGGAGGTATGCTATGGGCCCCCAAGGGTTGGGCCCCTGGAGCAGGTGTTGGGACCCCCAGGGATTGGGCCCCTGGAGCAGCTGTTGGGGCCTCCAGGGGTTGGGCCCCTGGAGGTATGCTATGGGCCCCCAAGGGTTGGGCCCCTGGAGCAGGTGTTGGGGCCCCCAGGGGTTGGGCCCCTGGAGCAGGTGTTGGGGCCCCCAGGGGTTGGGCCCCTGGAGCTATGCTATGGGCCCCCAGGGGTTGGGCCCCTGGAGCAGGTGTTGGGGCCCCCAGGGGTTGGACCCCTGGAGCAGGTGTTGGGGCCCCCAGGGGTTGGGCCCCTGGAGCTCGTGTTGTTTCCCCCAGGGGTTGGGCCCCTGGAGGTATGCAATGGGCCCCCAAGGGTTGGGAACCTTGAGCATTTGTTGGGGCCCCCGGGGTTCGGCCCCTGGAGCATTTGTTGGGGCCCCCAGGGGTTGGGCCCCTGGAGCAGGTGTTGGGGCCCCCAGGGGTTGGGCCCCTGGAGCAGGTGTTGGGGCCCCCAGGGGTTGGGCCCCTGGAGCTCGTGTTGTTTCCCCCAGGGGTTGGGCCCCTGGAGTTATGCTATGGGCTCCCAAGGGTTGGGCCCCTGGAGCAGGTGTTGGGGCCCCCAGGGGTTGGGCCCCTGGAGAAGGTGTTGTGGCCCCCATGGGTTGGGCTCCTGGAGCAGGTGTTGGTGCCCCCAGGGGTTGGGCCCCTGGAGCTCGTGTTGTTTCCCCAGGGGTTGGGCCCCTGGAGGTATGCTATGGGCCCCCAGGGGTTGGGCCCCTGGAGCAGGTGTTGGGGCCCCCAGGGGTTGGGCCCCTGGAGCAGGTGTTGGGGCCCCCAGGGGTTGGGCCCCAGGAGGTATGCTATGGGCCCCCAAGGGTTGGGCCCCTGGAGCAGGTGTTGGGGCCCCCAGGGGTTGGGCCCCTGAATGTATGCTATGGGCCCCCAAGGGTTGGGCCCCTGGAGCAGGTGTTGGGGCCCCCAGGGGTTGGGCCCATGGAGTTATGCTATGGGCCCCCAAGGGTTGGGCCCCTGGAGCAGGTGTTGGGGCCCCCAGGGGTTGGGCCCCTGGAGCAGGTGTTGTTTCCTCCAGGGGTTGGGCCCCTGGAGGTATGCTATGGGCCCCCAAGGGTTGGGCCCCTGGAGCAGGTGTTGGAGCCCCCAGGGGTTGGGCCCCTGGAGCAGGTGTTGGGGCCCCCAGGGGTTGGGCCCCTGGAGCAGGTGTTGTTTCCCCCAGGGGTTGGGGCCCTGGAGGTATGCTATGGGCCCCCAGGTGTTGGGCCCCTGGAGCAGGTGTTGGGGCCCCCAGGGGTTCGGCCCCTGGAGCAGGTGTTGGGGCCCCCAGGGGTTCGGCCCCTGGAGCAGGTGTTGTTTCCCCCAGGGGTTGGGCCCCTGGAGGTATGCTATGGGCCCCCAAGGGTTGGGACCCTGGAGCAGGTGTTGGGGCCCCCAGGGGTTGGGCCCCTGGAGCTGGTGTTGGGGCCCCCAGGGGTTGGGCCCCTGGAGGTATGCTATGGGCCCCCAAGGGTTGGGCCCCTGGAGCAGGTGTTGGGGCCCCCAGGGGTTGGGCCCCTGGAGCAAGTGTTGGGGCCCCCAGGGGTTGGGCCCCTGGAGCATGTGTTGGGGCCCCCAGGGGTTGGGCCCCTGGAGCTCGTGTTGTTTCCCCCAGGGGTTGGGCCCCTGGAGGTATGCTATGGGCCCCCAGGGGTTGGGCCCCTGGAGCAGGTGTTGGGGCCCCCAGGTGTTGGGCCCCTGGAGAAGGTGTTGGGGCCCCCAGGGGTTGGGCCCCTGGAGCTCGTGTTGTTTCCCCCAGGGGTTGGGCCCCTGGAGGTATGCTTTGTCCCCCCAGGGGTTGGGCCCCTGGAGCAGGTGTTGGGGCCCCCAGGGTTTGGGCCCCTGGAGCAGGTGTTGTTTCCCCCAGGGGTTGGGCCCCTGGAGGTATGCTATGGGCCCCCAAGGGTTGGGCCCCTGGAGCAGGTGTTGGGGCCCCAAGGGGTTGGGCCCCTGGAGCTGGTGTTGGGGCCCCCAGAGGTTGGGCCCCTGGAGGTATGCTATGGGCCCCCAGGTGTTGGGCCCCTGGAGCAGGTGTTGGGGCCCCAGGGGTTGGGCCCCTGCAGCAGGTGTTGGGGCCCCCAGGGGTTAGGCCCCTGGAGATATGCTATGGGCCCCCAAGGGTTGGGCCCCTGGAGCAGGTGTTGGGGCCCCCAGGGGTTGGGCCCCTGGAGCAGGTGTTGGGGCCCCCAGGGGTTGGGCCACTGGAGCAGGTGTTGTTTCCCCCAGGGGTTGGGCCCCTGGAGGTATGCTATGGGCCCCCAAGGGTTGGGCCCCTGGAGCAGGTGTTGGGGCCCCCAGGGGTTGAGCCCCTGGAGCAGGTGTTGGGGCCCCCAGGGGTTGGGCCCCTGGAGCAGGTGTTGTTTCCCCCAGGGGTTGGGCCCCTGGAGGTATGCTATGGGCCCCCAAGGGTTGGGCCCCTGGAGAAGGTGTTGGGGCCCCCAGGGGTTGGGCCCCTGGAGCAGGTGTTGTTTCCCCCAGGGGTTGGGCCCCTGGAGGTATGCTATGGGCCCCCAAGGGTTGGGCCCCTGGAGCAGGTGTTGGAGCCCGCAGGGGTTGGGCCCCTGGAGCAGGTGTTGGGGCCCCCAGGGGTTGGGCCCCTGGAGCAGGTGTTGTTTCCCCTAGGGGTTGGGCCCCTGGAGGTATGCTATGGGCCCCCAAGGGTTGGGCCCCTGGAGTAGGTGTTGGGGCCCCCAGGGGTTGGGCCCCTGGAGCAGGTGTTGGGGCCCCCAGGGGTTGGGCCCCTGCAGGTATGCTATGGGCCCCCAAGGGTTGGGCCCCTGGAGCAGGTGTTGGGGCCCCCAGGGGTTGGGCCCCTGGAGCAGGTGTTGTTTCCCCCAGGGGTTGGGCCCCTGGAGGTATGCTATGGGCCCCCAAGGGTTGGGCCCCTGGAGCAGGTGTTGGGGCCCCCAGGGGTTGGGCCCCTGGAGCTGGTGTTGGGGCCCCCAGAGGTTGGGCCCCTGGAGGTATGCTATGGGCCCCCAGGTGTTGGGCCCCTGGAGCAGGTGTTGGGGCCCCAGGGGTTGGGCCCCTGCAGCAGGTGTTGGGGCCCCCAGGGGTTAGGCCCCTGGAGGTATGCTATGGGCCCCCAAGGGTTGGGCCCCTGGAGCAGGTGTTGGGGCCCCCAGGGGTTGGGCCCCTGGAGCAGGTGTTGGGGCCCCCAGGGGTTGGGCCCCTGGAGCAGGTGTTGGGGCCCCCAGGGGTTGGGCTCCTGGAGGTATGCTAGGGGACCCCAAGGGTTGGGCCCGTGGAGCAGGTGTTGGGGCCCCCAGGGATTGAGCCCCTGGAGCAGGTGTTGGGGCCCCCAGGGGTTGGGCCCCTGGAGCTGGTGATGGGGCCCCCAGGGGTTGTGCCCCTGGAGGTATGCTATGGGCCCCCAGGGGTTGGGCCCCTGGAGCAGGTGTTGGGGCCCCCAGGGGTTGGGCCCCTGGAGCTCGTGTTGTTTCCCCCAGGGTTGGGCCCCTGGAGGTATGCTATGGGCCCCCAAGGGTTGGGCCCCTGGAGCAGGTGTTGGGGCCCCCAGGGGTTGGGCCCCTGGAGGTATGCTATGGGCCCCCAAGGGTTGGGCCCCTGGAGCAGGTGTTGGGGCCCCCAGGGGTTGGGCCCCTGGAGCAGGTGTTGGGGCCCCCAGGGGTTGGGCCACTGGAGCAGGTGTTGTTTCCCCCAGGGGTTGGGCCCCTGGAGGTATGCTATGGGCCCCCAAGGGTTGGGCCCCTGGAGCAGGTGTTGGGGCCCCCAGGGGTTGAGCCCCTGGAGCAGGTGTTGGGGCCCCCAGGGGTTGGGCCCCTGGAGCAGGTGTTGTTTCCCCCAGGGGTTGGGCCCCTGGAGGTATGCTATGGGCCCCCAAGGGTTGGGCCCCTGGAGAAGGTGTTGTGGCCCCCAGGGGTTGGGCCCCTGGAGCAGGTGTTGTTTCCCCCAGGGGTTGGGCCCCTGGAGGTATGCTATGGGCCCCCAAGGGTTGGGCCCCTGGAGCAGGTGTTGGAGCCCGCAGGGGTTGGGCTCCTGGAGCAGGTGTTGGGGCCCCCAGGGGTTGGGCCCCTGGAGCAGGTGTTGTTTCCCCTAGGGGTTGGGCCCCTGGAGGTATGCTATGGGCCCCCAAGGGTTGGGCCCCTGGAGTAGGTGTTGGGGCCCCCAGGGGTTGGGCCCCTGGAGCAGGTGTTGGGGCCCCCAGGGGTTGGGCCCCTGCAGGTATGCTATGGGCCCCCAAGGGTTGGGCCCCTGGAGCAGGTGTTGGGGCCCCCAGGGGTTGGGCCCCTGGAGCAGGTGTTGTTTCCCCCAGGGGTTGGGCCCCTGGAGGTATGCTATGGGCCCCCAAGGGTTGGGCCCCTGGAGCAGGTGTTGGGGCCCCCAGGGGTTGGGCCCCTGGAGCTGGTGTTGGGGCCCCCAGAGGTTGGGCCCCTGGAGGTATGCTATGGGCCCCCAGGTGTTGGGCCCCTGGAGCAGGTGTTGGGGCCCCAGGGGTTGGGCCCCTGCAGCAGGTGTTGGGGCCCCCAGGGGTTAGGCCCCTGGAGGTATGCTATGGGCCCCCAAGGGTTGGGCCCCTGGAGCAGGTGTTGGGGCCCCCAGGGGTTGGGCCCCTGGAGCAGGTGTTGGGGCCCCCAGGGGTTGGGCTCCTGGAGCAGGTGTTGGGGCCCCCAGGGGTTGGGCTCCTGGAGGTATGCTAGGGGACCCCAAGGGTTGGGCCCGTGGAGCAGGTGTTGGGGCCCCCAGGGATTGAGCCCCTGGAGCAGGTGTTGGGGCCCCCAGGGGTTGGGCCCCTGGAGCTGGTGATGGGGCCCCCAGGGGTTGTGCCCCTGGAGGTATGCTATGGGCCCCCAGGGGTTGGGCCCCTGGAGCAGGTGTTGGGGCCCCCAGGGGTTGGGCCCCTGGAGCTCGTGTTGTTTCCCCCAGGGTTGGGCCCCTGGAGGTATGCTATGGGCCCCCAAGGGTTGGGCCCCTGGAGCAGGTGTTGGGGCCCCCAGGGGTTGGGCCCCTGGAGGTATGCTATGGGCCCCCAGGGGTTGGGGTCCTGGAGAATGTGTTGGTCCCCCAGGGGTTTGGCCCCTGGAGCAGGTGTTGGGGCCCCCAGGGGTTGGGCCCCTGGAGCTCGTGTTGTTTCCCCCAGGGGTTGGGCGCCTGGAGGTATGCTATGGGCCCCCAAGGGTTGGGCCCCTGGAGCAGGTGTTCGGGAACCTAGGGGTTGGGCCCCTGGAGCAGGTGTTGTGGCCCCCAGGGGTTGGGCCCCTGGAGCTCGTGTTGTTTCCCCCAGGGGTTGGGCCCCTGGAGGTATGCTATTGGCCCCCAGGGGTTGGGACCCTGGAGCAGGTGTTGGGGCCCCTAGGGGTTGGGCCCCTGGAGCTCGTGTTGTTTCCCCCAGGGGTTGGGCCCCTGGAGGTATGCTGTGGGCCCCCAGGGGTTGGGCCCCTGGAGCTGGTGTTGGGGCCCCCAGGGGTTGGGCCCCTGGAGGTATGCTATGGGCCCCCAAGGGTTGGGCCCCTGGAGCAGGTGTTGGGGCCCCCAGGGGTTGGGCCCCTGGAGCTGGTGTTGGGGCCCCCAGGGGTTGGGCCCCTGGAGGTATGCTATGGGCCCCCAAGGGTTGGGACCCTGGTGCAGGTGTTGGGGCCCCCAGGGGTTGGGCCCCTGGAGCAAGTGTTGGGGCCCCAGGGGTTGGGCCCCTGGAGGTATGCTATGGGCCCCCAGGGGTTGGGCCCCTGGAGCAGGTGTTGGGGCCGCCAGGGGTTGGGCCCCTGGAGCTCGTGTTGTTTCCCCCAGGGGTTGGACCCTGCAGGTATGCTATGGGCCCCCAGGGGTTGGGCCCCTGGAGCAGGTGTTGGGGCCCCCAGGTGTTGGGCCCCTGGAGCAGGTGTTGGGGCCCCCAGGGGTTGGGCCCCTGGAGCTCGTGTTGTTTCCCCCAGGGGTTGGGCCCCTGGAGGTATGCTATGGGCCCCCAGTGGTTTGGCCCCTGGAGCAGGTGTTGGGGCCCCCAGGGGTTGGGCCCCTGGAGCAGGTGTTGGGGCCCCCAGGGGTTGGGCCCCTGGAGCTCGTGTTGTTTCCCCCAGGGGTTGGGCCCCTGGAGGTATGCTATGGGCCCCCAAGGGTTGGGCCCCTGGAGCAGGTGTTCGGGCCCCCAGGGGTTGGGCCCCTGGAGCAGGTGTTGTGGCCCCCAGGGGTTGGGCCCCTGGAGCTCGTGTTGTTTCCCCCAGGGGTTGGGCCCCTGGAGGTATGCTATGGGCCCCCAGGGGTTGGGACCCTGCAGCAGGTGTTGGGGCCCTCCAGGGGTTGGGCGCCTGGAGCAGGTGTTGGGGCCCTCAGGGGTTGGGCCCCTGGAGCTCGTGTTGTTTCCCCCAGGGGTTGGGCCCCTGGAGGTATGCTATGGGCCCCCAAGGGTTGGGCCCCTGGAGCAGGTGTTGGGGCCCCCAGGGGTTGGGCCCCTGGAGCAGGTGTTGGGGCCCCCAGGGGTTGGGCCCCTGGAGGTATGCTATGGGCCCCCAAGGGTTGGGCCCCTGGAGCAGGAGTTGGGGACACCAGGGGTTCGGCCCGTGGAGCAGGTGTTGGGGCCCCCAGGGGTTCGGCCTTTGGAGCTGGTGTTGGGGCCCCCAGGGGTTGGTCCCCTGGAGGTATGCTATGGGCCACCAAGTGTTGGGCCCCTGGAGCAGGTGTTGGGGCCCCTAGGGGTTGGGCCCCTGGAGCAGGTGTTGGTGCCCCCAGGGGTTGGGCCCCTGCAGCTGGTGTTGGGGCCCCCAGGGGTTGGGCCCCTGGAGGTATGCTATGGGCCCCCAGGGGTTGGGCCCCTGGAGCAGGTGTTGGGGCCCCCAGGGGTTGGGCCCCTGGAGGTATGCTATGGGCCCCCAGGGGTTGGGCCCCTGGAGCAGGTGTTGGGGCCCCCAGGGGTTGGGCCCCTGGAGCTCGTGTTGTTTCCCCCAGGGTTGGGCCCCTGGAGGTATGCTATGGGCCCCCAAGGGTTGTGCCCCTGGAGCAGGTGTTGGGGCCCCCAGGGGTTGGGCCCCTGGAGGTATGCTATGGGCCCCCAGGGGTTGGGGTCCTGGAGCATGTGTTGGTCCCCCAGGGGTTTGGCCCCTGGAGCAGGTGTTGTTTCCCCCAGGGGTTGGGCCCCTCGAGGTATGCTATTGGCCCCCAGGGGTTGGGACCCTGGAGCAGGTGTTGGGGCCCCCAGGGGTTGGGCCCCTGGAGCTCGTGTTGTTTCCCCCAGGGGTTGGGCCCTTGGAGGTATGCTATGGGCCCCCAGGGGTTGGGCCCCTGGAGCAGGTGTTGGGGCCCCCAGGGGTTGGGCCCCTGGAGCTCTTGTTGTTTCCCCCAGGGGTTGGGCCCCTGCAGGTATGCTATGGGCCCCCAGGGGTTGGGCCCCTGGAGCAGGTGTTGGGGCCCTCAGGTGTTGAGCCCCTGGAGCAGGTGTTGGGGCCCCCAGGGGTTGGGCCCCTGGAGCTCGTGTTGTTTCCCCCAGGGGTTGGGCCCCTGGAGGTATGCTATGGGCCCCCAGAGGTTGGGCCCCTGGAGCAGGTGTTGGGGCCCCCAGGGGTTGGGCCCCTGGAGCAGGTGTTGGGGCCCCCAGGGGTTGGGCCTCTGGAGCTCGTGTTGTTTCCCCCAGGGGTTGGGCCCCTGGAGGTATGCTATGGGCCCCCAAGGGTTGGGCCCCTGGAGCAGGTGTTCGGGCCCCCAGGGGTTGGGCCCCTGGAGCAGGTGTTGTGGCCCCCAGGGGTTGGGCCCCTGGAGCTCGTGTTGTTTCCCCCAGGGGTTGGGCCCCTGGAGGTATGCTATGGGCCCCCAGGGGTTGGGACCCTGGAGCAGGTGTTGGGGCCCTCCAGGGGTTGGGCCCCTGGAGCAGGTGTTGGGGCCCTCAGGGGTTGGGCCCCTGGAGCTCGTGTTGTTTCCCCCAGGGGTTGGGCCCCTGGAGGTATACTATGGGCCCCCAAGGGTTGGGCCCCTGGAGCAGGTGTTGGGGCCCCCAGGGGTTGGGCCCCTGGCGCAGGTGTTGGGGCCCCCAGGGGTTGGGCCCCTGGAGGTATGCTATGGGCCCCCAAGGGTTGGGCCCCTGCAGCAGGAGTTGGGGCCACCAGGGGTTGGCCCCCTGGAGCTGGTGTTGGGGCCCCAAGGGGTTGGGCCCCTGGAGGTATGCTATGGGCCCCCAAGTGTTGGGCCCCTGGAGCAGGTGTTGGGGCCCCTAGGGGTTGGGCCCCTGGAGCAGGTGTTGGGGCCCCCAGGGGTTGGGCCCCTGGAGCTGGTGTTGGGGCCCCCAGGGGTTGGGCCCCTGGAGGTATGCTATAGGCCCCCAAGGGTTGGGCCTCTGGAGCAGGTGTTGGGGCCCCCAGGGGTTGGGCCCCTGGAGCAGGTGTTGTTTCCCCCAGGGGTTGGGCCCCTGGAGGTATGCTATGGGCCCCCAAGGGTTGGGCCCCTGGAGCAGGTGTTGGGGCCCCCAGGGGTTGGGGCTCTGGAGGTATGCTATGGGCCCCCAAGGGTTGAGCCCCTGGAGCAGGTGTTGGGGCCCCCAGGGGTTGGGCCCCTGGAGGTATGCTATGGGCCCCCTAGGGTTGGGCCCCTGGAGCAGGTGTTGGGGCCCCCAGGGGTTGGGCCCCTGGAGCTGGTGTTGGGGCCCCCAGGGGTTGGGCCCCTGGAGGTATGCTATGGGCCCTCAAGGGTTGGGCCCCTGGAGCAGGTGTTGGGGCCCCCAGGGGTTGGGCCCCTGGAGGTATGCTATGGGCTCCCAAGGGTTGGGCCCCTGGAGCAGGTGTTGGGCCCCCAGGGGTTCGGCCCCTGGAGCTGGTGTTGGGGCTCCCAGGGTTTGGGCCCCTGGAGGTATGCTATGGGCCCCCAAGGGTTGGGCCCCTGGAGCAGGTGTTGGGGCCCCCAGGAGTTGGGCCCCTGGAGCAGGTGTTGGGGCCCAAAGGGGTTGGGCCCCTGGAGCAGGTGTTGTTTCCCCCAGGGGTTGGGCCCCTGGAGGTATGCTATGGGTCCCCAAGAGTTGGGCCCCTGGAGCAGGTGTTGGGGCCCCCAGGGGTTGGGCAACTGGAGCAGGTGTTGGGGCCCCCAGGGGTTGGGCCACTGGAGCAGGTGTTGTTTCCCCCAGGGGTTGGGCCCCTGGAGGTATGCTATGGGCCCCCAAGGGTTGGGCCCCTGGAGCAGGTGTTGGGGCCACCAGGGGTTGAGCCCCTGGAGCAGGTGTTGGGGCCCCCAGGGGTTGGGCCCCTGGAGCAGGTGTTGTTTCCCCCAGGGGTTGGGCCCGTGGAGGTATGCTATGGGCCCCCAAGGGTTGGGCCCCTGGAGAAGGTGTTGGGGCCCCCAGGGGTTGGGCCCCTGGAGGTATGCTATGGGCCCCCAAGGGTTGGGCCCCTGGAGCAGGTGTTGGGGCCCCCAGCGGTTGGGCCCCTGGAGCAGGTGTTGGGGCCCCCAGGGGTTGGGCCCCTTGAGGTATGCTATGGGCCCCCAAGGGTTGGGCCCCTGTAGCAGGTGTTGGGGCCCCCAGGGGTTGGGCCCCTGGAGGTATGCTATGGGCCCCCAAGGGTTGGGCCCCTGGAGCAGGTGTTGGGGCCCCCAGGGGTTCGGCCCCTGGAGCAGGTGTTGGGGCCCCCAGGGATTGGGCCCCTGTAGCAGGTGTTGTTTCCCCCAGGGGTTGGGCCCCTGGAGGTATGCTATGGGCCCCCAAGGGTTGGGCCCCTGGAGCAGGTGTTGGGGCCCTCAGGGATTGGTCCCCTGGAGGTATGCTATGGGCCCCCAAGGTTTGGGCCCCTGGAGCAGGTGTTGGGGCCCCCAGGGGTTGGGCTCCTGGAGCAGGTGTTGTTTCCCCCAGGGGTTGTGCCCCTGGAGGTATGCTATGGGCCCCCAAGGGATGGGCCCCTGGAGCAGGTGTTGGTGCCCCCAGGGGTTGGGCCCCTGGAGCTGGTGTTGGGGCCCCCAGAGGTTGGGCCCCTGGAGGTATGCTATGGGCCCCCAGGGGTTGGGCCCCAGGAGCAGGTGTTGGGGCCCCCAGGGGTTGGGCCACTGGAACAGGTGTTGTTTCCCCCAGGGATTGGGCCCCTGGAGGTATTCTATGGGCCCCCAAGGGTTTGGCCCCTGGAGCAGGTGTTGGGGCCACCAGGGGTTGAGCCCCTGGAGCAGGTGTTGGGGCCCCCAGGGGTTGGGCCCCTGGAGCAGGTGTTGTTTGCCCCAGGGGTTGGGCCCGTGGAGGTATGCTATGGGCCCCCAAGGGTTGGGACCCTGGAGAAGGTGTTGGGGCCCCCAGGGGTTGGGCCCCTGGAGCAGGTGTTGGGGCCCCCAGGGGTGGGGCCCCTGGAGGTATGCTATGGGCCCCCAAGGGTTGGGCCCCTGGAGCAGGTGTTGGGGCCCCCAGCGGTTGGGCCCCTGGAGCAGGTGTTGGGGCCCCCAGGGGTTGGGCCCCTTGAGGTATGCTATGGGCCCCCAAGGGTTGGGCCCCTGGAGCAGGTGTTGGGGCCCCCAGGGGTTCGGCCCCTGGAGCAGGTGTTGGGGCCCCCAGGGATTGGGCCCCTGGAGCAGGTGTTGTTTCCCCCAGGGGTTGGGCCCCTGGAGGTATGCTATGGGCCCCCAAGGGTTGGGCCCCTGGAGCAGGTGTTGGGGCCCCCAGGGGTTGGGGCTCTGGAGGTATGCTGTGGGCCCCCAAGGGTTGAGCCCCTGGAGCAGGTGTTGGGGCCCCCAGGGGTTGGGCCCCTGGAGGTATGCTATGGGCCCCCTAGGGTTGGGCCCCTGGAGCAGGTGTTGGGGCCCCCAGGGGTTGGGCCCCTGGAGCTGGTGTTGGGGCCCCCAGGGGTTGGGCCCCTGGAGGTATGCTATGGGCCCCCAAGGGTTGGGCCCCTGGAGCAGGTGTTGGGGCCCCCAGGGGTTGGGCCCCTGGAGGTATGCTATGGGCTCCCAAGGGTTGGGCCCCTGGAGCAGGTGTTGGGGCCCCCAGGGGTTGGGCCCCTGGAGCTGGTGTTGGGGCTCCCAGGGTTTGGGCCCCTGGAGGTATGCTATGGGCCCCCAAGGGTTGGGCCCCTGGAGCAGGTGTTGGGGCCCCCAGGAGTTGGGCCCCTGGAGCAGGTGTTGGGGCCCCCAGGGGTTGGGCCCCTGGAGCAGGTGTTGTTTCCCCCAGGGGTTTTGCCCCTGGAGGTATGCTATGGGTCCCCAAGGGTTGGGCCCCTGGAGCAGGTGTTGGGGCCCCCAGGGGTTTGGCAACTGGAGCAGGTGTTGGAGCCCCCAGGGGTTGGGCCACTGGAGCAGGTGTTGTTTCCCCCAGGGGTTGGGCCCCTGGAGGTATGCTATGGGCCCCCAAGGGTTGGGCCCCTGGAGCAGGTGTTGGGGCCACCAGGGGTTGAGCCCCTGGAGCAGGTGTTGGGGCCCCCAGGGGTTGGGCCCCTGGAGCAGGTGTTGTTTCCCCCAGGGGTTGGGCCCGTGGAGGTATGCTATGGGCCCCCAAGGGTTGGGCCCCTGGAGAAAGTGTTGGGGCCCCCAGGGGTTGGGCCCCTGGACCAGGTGTTGGGGCCCCCAGGGGTTGGGCCCCTGGAGGTATGCTATGGGCCCCCAAGGGTTGGGCCCCTGGAGCAGGTGTTGGGGCCCCCAGCGGTTGGGCCCCTGGAGCAGGTGTTGGGGCCCCCAGGGGTTGGGCCCCTTGAGGTATGCTATGGCCCCCAAGGGTTGGGCCCCTGGAGCAGGTGTTGGGGCCCCCAGGGGTTGGGCCCCTGGAGGTATGCTATGGGCCCCCAAGGGTTGGGCCCCTGGAGCAGGTGTTGGGGCCCCCAGGGGTTCGGCCCCTGGAGCAGGTGTTGGGGCCCCCAGGGATTGGGCCCCTGGAGCAGGTGTTGTTTCCCCCAGGGGTTGGGCCCCTGGAGGTATGCTATGGGCCCCCAAGGGTTGGGCCCCTGGAGCAGGTGTTGGGGCCCTCAGGGATTGGTCCCCTGGAGGTATGCTATGGGCCCCCAAGATTTGGGCCCCTGGAGCAGGTGTTGGGGCCCCCAGGGGTTGGGCCCCTGGAGCTGGTGTTGGGGCCACCAGAGGTTGGGCCCCTGGAGGTATGCTATGGGCCCCCAGGGGTTGGGACCCTGGAGCAGGTGTTGGGGCCCCCAGGGGTTGGGCCACTGGAGCAGGTGTTGTTTCCCCCAGGGGTTGGGCCCCTGGAGGTATTCTATGGGCCCCCAAGGGTTTGGCCCCTGGAGCAGGTGTTGGGGCCACCAGGGGTTGAGCCCCTGGAGCAGGTGTTGGGGCCCCCAGGGGTTGGGCCCCTGGAGCAGGTGTTGTTTCCCCCAGGGGTTGGGCCCGTGGAGGTATGCTATGGGCCCCCAAGGGTTGGGCCCCTGGAGAAGGTGT
>NW_026115188.1:0-65046 GCF_025201925.1 Gopherus flavomarginatus | reverse complement strand
AAAGAGACATTAACCCTTAGCTATCTGTTTATGACAGGGCCCCAACACCAGCTCCAGGGCCCCAACCCCTGAGCGCCCGAACCATAGCTCCAGGGGCCTAACCCCTGGGGGCCCGAACACCAGATCCAAGGGCCCAACCCCTGAGTGCCCGAACCATAGCTCCAGGGGCCGAACCCCTGAGCGCCCGAACCATAGCTCCAGGGGACCAAACTTTGAGCGCCTGAACCGTACGTCAAATGGCCTAACCCCTGGGGCCCCAACACCAGCTCCAGGGGCCCAACCCCTGGGGCCCTCGACCCCAGCTCCAGGGGCCCAACCACTGAGCGCCCGAACCATAGTTCCAGGGGCCCAACCCCTGAGCGCCCGAACCCTAGCTCTAGGGGCCCAACCCCTGGGGGCCCCAACACCAGCTCCAGGGGCCCAACCCCTGGGGGCCCCAACACCAGCTCCAGGGCACCAAACCCTGAGCGCCCCGAACCATAACTCCAGGGGCCTAACCCCCTGGGGGCCCCAACCCCAGCTCCAGGGGCCCAACCCCTGGGGGCCCCAACACCAGCTCCAGGGGCCCAACCCCTGAGCGCCCCGAACCATAGCTCGAGGGGCCCAACCACTGACGGCCCCAACACCAGCTGCAGGGCCCCAACCCCTGAGCGCCCGAACCATAGCTCCAGTGGCCTAACCCCTGGGGACCCAACAAAAGCTCCAGGGTCCCAGCCACTGGGGGACCCAACACTAGCTCCAGGGGCCCAGCCCCTGAGATCCCGAACCATAGCTCCAGGGGCCTTACACCTGGGGGCCCCCACCCAAGCTCCAAGGGCCTAACCCCTGAGCGCCCGAACCATAGCTCCAGGGGCCTAAACCCTGGGGGCCCCAACCCCAGCTACAAGGGGCCTAACCCCCGGGGCCCCAACCCCAGCTCCAGGGGCCCAACCCCTGGGGCCCTCGACCCCAGCTCCAGGAGCCCAACCCCTGAGCGCCCGAAGCATAGCTACAGTGGCCCAACCTCTGAGCGCCCGAACCATAGCTCCAGGGGCCTAACCCCTGGGGCCCCAACACCAGCTCCAGGAGCCCAACCCCTTGGGGCCCCAACACCACTTCCGGGCGCCCAACCCCTGAGCGCCCGAACCAAAGCTCCAGGGGCCTAACCCCTGTGGGCCCCAACCCCAGCTCCAGAGGCCCAACCCCTAGGGGCCCCAAAACCAGCTCCAGGGGCCGAGCCCCTGAGCGCCCGAACCATAGCTCCAGGGGCCTAACCCCTGGGGCCCCAACACCAGCTCCAGGGGCCCAACCCCTTGGGGCCCTAAAACCAGCTCCAGGGACCCAGCCCCTGAGCGCCCGAACCATAGCTCCAGGGGCCTAAGCCCTGGGGCCCCAACACCAGCTCCAGGGGCCCAACCCCTAGGGGCCCCCACACCAGCTCCAAGGGCCCAACCCCTGAGCGCCCGAACAATACCTCCAGGGGCCTAACCCCTAGGGGCCCCAATACCAGCTCCACGGGCCCAACCCCTGAGTGCCCGAAACATAGCTCCAGGGGCCTAACCCCTGGGGGCCCCCACCCCAGCTCCAAGGGTCCAACCCCTGAGCGCCCGAACCATAGCGCCAGGGGCCTAACCCCTGGGGCCCCAACACCAGCTCCAGGGGCCCAACCCCTGTGAGCCCCAACACCAGCACCAGGGGCCCAACGCCAGAGCTTCCGAACAGTAGCTCCATGCAGGAAATGCTCTGTGCATTACTCTGCGTGAACACATGGTGTCACTGTTGCTCCATGCGGGGAAATACTCTGTGCATTACCCTATGTGGCCATACAGTGTCACTCTTGCTCCTTGCAGGAAATGCTCTAGGCATTACCCTGCATGGCCACACAGTATTACTGTTGCTCCACGCGTGAAATGCTCTGGGCATTACTGTGATGGAGTGGGGACTGTCTGTGTGGGGGATGGGAGAGCAGGGTGTGACTTTAGGTCAGGGGCCCCAACACCAGCACCAGGGGCCCAACCCTTGAGCGCTCGAACCATAGCTACAGGGCCCTAACCCCTGGGGGCCCCCACCCCAGCTCCAAGGGCGCAAAACCTGAGCGCCCGAAACCATAGCTCCAGGGGCCTAACCCCTCGGGGCCCTAACCTCAGGTCCAGGGGCCGAACACCTGGGGGCTCCAACACCAGCTCCAGGGGCCCAACCCCTGAGCGCCCGAACCATAGCTCCAGGGGCCTAACCCCTGGGGCCCCAACCCCAGCTCCAGGGGCCCAAACCCTGGGGCCCCAACACGAGCTCCAGGGGCCCAACCCCTGAGTGCCCGAACCATAGCTCCAGGGATCTAATCCCTGGGGGCCTCAGCACCAGCTCCAGAGGCCCAACCCCTGAGCACCCGAACCAAAGCTCTAGGGGCCCAACCCCTGAGCGCCCGAACCATAGCTCCAGGGGCCAAACCCCTGAGCGCCTGAACCATAGCTCAAATGCCCTAACCCCTGGGGCCCCAACACCAGCTCCAGGGGCCCAACCCCTGAGCGCCCGAACCATAGCTCCAGGGGCCTAACCTCCGGGGGCCCCAACCCCAGCTCCAGGGGCCCAACCCCTGGGGCCCTCGACCCCAGCTCCAAGGGCCAAACCACTGAGCGCCCGAACCATAGCTCCAGGGGCCTAACCCCCGGGGGTCCCAACCCCAGCTCGAGGGGCCCAACCCCTGGGGCCCTCGCCCCCAGCTCCAGGGGCCCAACCCCTGTGGGCCCCAACACCAGCTCCAGGGCACCAACCCCTGAGCGCCTGAACCATAGCTCCAGGGGCCTAACCCCTAGGGGCCCCAACACCAGCTCCAGGGGTCCAACCCCTGTGGGACCCAAAACCAGCTCCAGGGGCCCAACCCCTGAGCGCCCGAACCATAGCTTCAGGGGCCTAACCCCTGGGGGCCCCAACACCAGCTCCAGGGGCCCAACCCCTGAGCGCCCGAACCATAGCTCCAGGGGCCTAACCCCTGGGGGACCAAACACCAGCTCCAAAGGCCCAGGCCCTGAGCGCCCGAACCATAGCTCCAGGGGCCTAACGCCTGGGTGCTCCAACACCAGCTCCAGGGGCCCAACCCCTGAGCGCCCGAACCATAGCTCCAGCGGCCTAACCCCTGGGGGCCCCAACACCAGCTCCAGGGGCCCAACCCCTGAGCGCCTGAACCATAGCTCCAGTGGCCTAACCCCTGGGGGCCCCCACCCCAGCTCCAAGGGCCCAACCCCTGAGCGCCCGAACCATAGCTCCAGGGGCCTAACCCCAGGCGGACCAAACACCAGCTCCAGGGGCCCAACCCCTGGGGGCCCCAACACGAGCTCCAGGGGCCCAACCCCTGAGCGCCCGAACCATAGCTCCAGGGGCCTAACCCCTGGGGGCCCCAACACCAGCTCCAAGGGCCCAACCCCTGAGCGCTCCGAACAATACCTCCAGGGGCCTAACCCCTGGGGGCCCCAACACCAGCTCTAGGGGCCCAACCCCTGAGCGCCCGAACCATAGCTCCAGGGGCCTAACCCCTAGGGACCCCAACACCAGCTCCAGGGGCCCAAACCATGGGGCCCTCGACCCCAGCTCCAGGGGCCCAACCCCTGAGCGCCTGAACCATAGCTCCAGGGGCCTAACCCCTGGGGGCCCCCACCCCAGCTCCAAGGGCCCAACCCCTGAGCTCCCGAACCATAGCTCCAGGGGCCTAACCCCTGGGGGCCCCAACCCCACCTCCAGGGGCCCAACCCCTGGGGGCCCCAACATGAGTTCCAGGAGCCCAACCCCTGAGCGCCCGAACCATAGCTCCAGAGGCCTAACCCCCGGCGGCCCAAACACCAGCTCCAGGGGCCCAACCCCTGGGGACCCCAACACGAGCTCCAGGGGCCCAACCCCTGAGCGCCCGAACCATAGCTCCAGGGGCCTAACCCCTGGGGGCCCCAACACCAGCTCCAAGGGCCCAACCCCTGGGGGCCCCCACACCAGCTCCAGGGGCCCAACCCCTGAGTGCCCGAACCATAGCTCCAGGGGCCTAACCCCTGGGGGCCCAAACACCAGCTCCAAAGGCCCAGGCCCTGAGCGCCCGAACAATACCTCCAGGGGCCTAACCCCTGGGTGCTCCAACACCAGCTCCAGGGGCCCAACCCCTGAGCGCCCGAACCATAGCTCCAGCGGCCTAACCCCTGGGGGCCCCAACACCAGCTCCAGGGGCCCAACCCCTGAGCGCCTGAACCATAGCTCCAGGGGCCTAACCCCTGGGGGCCCCCACCCCAGCTCCAAGGGCCCAACCCCTGAGCTCCCGAACCATAGCTCCAGGGGCCTAACCCCTGGGGGCCCCAACCCCTGGGGGCCCCAACACGAGTTCCAGGAGCCCAACCCCTGAGCGCCCGAACCATAGCTCCAGAGGCCTAACCCCCGGCGGCCCAAACACCAGCTCCAGGGGCCCAACCCCTGGGGACCCCAACACGAGCTCCAGGGGCCCAACCCCTGAGCGCCCGAACCATAGCTCCAGGGGCCTAACCCCTGGGGGCCCCAACACCAGCTCCAAGGGCCCAACCCCTGGGGGCCCCCACACCAGCTCCAGGGGCCCAACCCCTGAGTGCCCGAACCATAGCTCCAGGGGCCTAACCCCTGGGGGCCCAAACACCAGCTCCAAAGGCCCAGGCCCTGAGCGCCCGAACAATACCTCCAGGGGCCTAACCCCTGGGTGCTCCAACACCAGCTCCAGGGGCCCAACCCCTGAGCGCCCGAACCATAGCTCCAGCGGCCTAACCCCTGGGGGCCCCAACACCAGCTCCAGGGGCCCAACCCCTGAGCGCCTGAACCATAGCTCCAGGGGCCTAACCCCTGGGGGCCCCCACCCCAGCTCCAAGGGCCCAACCCCTGAGCGCCCTGAACCATAGCTCCAGGGGCCTAACCCCTGGGGGCCCCCACCCCAGCTCCAAGGGCCCAACTCCTGAGCGCCCGTGTCATAAACAGATAGCTAAGGGTTAATGTCTCTTTCACCTGAAGCACCTGACCAGAGGACCAATCAGGAAACTGGATTTTTTCAACTCTGGGTGGAGGGAAGTTTGTGTCTGAGTCTTTTTTCTGTCTGCCTGCTTTCTCTGAGCTTTGGAGAAGTAGTTCTGTTTTCTAATCTTCTGTTCTAAGTGTAAGGACAAAGAGATCAGATAGTAAGTTATATGGTTTCTTTTCTTTGGTATTTGCATGAATATAAGTGCTGGAGTGCTTTGATTTGTATTCTGTTTGAATAAGGCTGTTTATTCAATATTCTTTTAAGCAATTGACCCTGTATTGTGTCATCTTAATACAGAGAGACCATTTGTATGTATTTTTCTTTCTTTTTATATAAAGCTTTCTTTTAAGACCTGTTGGAGTTTTTCTTTACTTCAGGGAAATTGAGTCTGTACTCACCAGGGAATTGGTGGGAGGAAGAAATCGGGGAGATCTGTGTGTTGGATTTGCTAGCCTGATTTTGCATTCCCTCTGGGGGAATAGGAAAGTACTATTTGGTTCCAGGATTGGGAACAGAGAGGGGGAGTCACTCTGTGTAGTTTCACAGAGCTTGTGTCTGTGTATCTCTCCAGGAGCACCTGGAGGGGGGAAGGGAAAAAGGATTATTTCCCTTTGTTGTGAGACTCAAGGGATTTGGGTCTTGGGGTCCCAGGGAAGGTTTTCAGGGGGACCAGAGTGCCCCAAAACACTCTAATTTTTTGGGTGGTGGCAGCAGGTACCAGGTCCAAGCTGGTAACTAAGCTTGGAGGTTTTCATGCTAACCCCCATATTTTGGACGCTAAGGTCCAAATCTGGGACTAAGGTTATGACATGGTGTAGCAATGGTGGGATATAGACAGAATCCAGAAGCCAGTAGGAATATCATATTTTTCTCTTCTCTGCTAAGGGCTTTTTAGCGGAGAGAAACAGTTTGGTTTTAAAAGGGAACCAGAGAGAATTTTTTTTTCTGCTCTCTCTGGCAGTTTGTGGCTTGCATGTTAAGCGAGAAGCCATTAAAAGACTGTTAAGGGTCTTTTGTCACACAATAGCACTCCCATTGAGAGTCATTACCAGCACTATATAAATGCAAATAAAGTGGTTTCTCAGGTTTACTTAACATTGAAGATTAGCTAAAGGCACTGTTGCTAGGCAGACTTCAGGAGGCAACAGAGAACCTGCAGTTCAGAAGATAAACACCGGAGGGCACCCCAACACAAGAAAACAGGAACCATGTCTACCAAGACAAAAATGGAGGCTAAAGAACAAATCAGAGAAGCTGAACACAGGCGACAGCTGGAAATAAAACAAAAAGAGATGGAGATGAAAGAAAGAGAAGAACAAATCAAAGAGGCAGCACACAAAAGAAAACTAGAAAAAGAAGAGGTGGCCTACCGAAGGAAACAAGCAGAAGAAGAGGCGGCCCACCGCCGAGAAATGGAAAAACAACAAAAAGAGAATGAAGAGAAGGAAAAACAGAGAAAACATGAACTGGACTTGGCAAAAGCTGGGCTGCATGTGCCAGCCAACCCTAACAACTTGGCGCCAATTATTGCTCCACAGCACAGGAAATTTCTCACCTACAAGGCAGGTGATGACACCGAGGCCTTCTTGGAAAATTTTAAAAGAGCCTGTCTTGGGTACAACATCCCCGAAGACCAGTACATGGTAGAATTGAGGTCACAGCTCAGTGGACCTTTAGCAGAGGTGGCAGCTGAAATGCCTAAGCAGCAAATGAATGACTATAAACTTTTTCAAACCAAGGCCAGATACAGAATGGGGATAACCCCAGATCATGCCCGTCGGCGCTTCAGAACCCAAAAGTGGAAACCAGAGGTGTCATTTCCCAAACACGCCTACTACATTGCAAAAAACTATGAGGCCTGGATAACAGGAAACAACGTTCAAACCTTGGAAGAACTGCACCTCCTCATACAAATGGAGCAGTTCTTGGATGGTGTTCCTGAAGACATCACACGGTACATACAAGATGGAAAACCCAAAGATCTCGCTGAGGCGGGGGAGATTGGAGCCAAATGGATGGAACTGGCAGAAAGCAAGAAAGCTACTGTCAAGGGGAACGATTACCCCAGGGGGCACACAGACCATAAACCCTACAACAGAGGACAGCCAAAGACCCCACATACCACCCAAGTAAAGCCACAGACACCCTACCCTTCCACCTCACCAGTCTCCAGTAACTCACCTCGGCCCAGTGACCCATCAGATGGAAGATGCTTTAAGTGTAATGAACTGGGACATATCAAGGCCAAGTGTCCCAAGAACACCATGCGAGTGCAATTCATTACACCACCATCACACCAAAGATCCCCAGGCCCGGATGCCTCTCAAATACCCTTGGAGCGAAGGGAAAATTTGAGAGTGGGCGGAAAGAAGGTTACTGCATGGAGAGACACGGGGGCACAAGTGTCAGCTATCCACCAATCCTTCGTTGACCCCAAATTCATCAACCCAAAGGCCAAAGTTACAATTTACCCCTTCATGTCACAAGCTGTAGACTTGCCTACAGCTCAACTGCCTGTCCAGTACAAAGGCTGGTCAGGAATGTGGACTTTTGCAGTCTATGACAATTATCCTATCCCCATGCTACTGGGGGAAGACTTGGCCAACCAGGTGAGGCGGGCCAAGAGAGTGGGAATGGTTACACGTAGCCAAACCCGGCAAGCTTCCAGACCCATTCCTGTTCCTGAACCGTCCACAGACGCCCCGTCTGTGTTACCAGAGACGCAGACAGAGGTAGTGGACCTGGATTCCATGCCTACCACTGAAACAGCCACAGCATCTCCAGTCCCAGGCCCGGAACTGGAACAGCAACCAGCACCAGCAAGTGCAACCACATCTTCAAACTCAACGCCAGAGGGCGCCAGCGAGCCAGAACTGGCAGAAGCAACAGACAGCCATACCCAAAAGGCTCAGCCAGAGCCTGAAATACCCTCAGGTGCACCAGCGGAGAGCGGTTCACCAGCAACGGAAACAACCCCATCACCTACATCGCTTCCAGAGGGACCAAGCCCAAGTCCACAGTCTGAGGAAGAACTGGTGACCCCAGCCTCAAGGGAACAGTTCCAGGCTGAGCAGGAAGCGGATGACAGCCTTCAGAAAGCATGGGCGGCGGCACGGAGCACCCCACCGCCTCTCAGCTCTTCTAATCGATCCCGGTTTGTTATAGACCAAGGACTTTTATACAAGGAAATTCTTTCTGGTGGACACCGGGAAGAATGGCAGCCGCAAAAACAGTTGGTGGTTCCAACTAAGTACCGGGGGAAGCTCTTAAGCTTAGCCCATGATCATCCCAGTGGCCATGCTGGGGTGAACAGAACCAAGGACCGGTTGGGGAAGTCCTTCCACTGGGAGGGGATGGGCAAGGACGTTGCCAAGTATGTCCGGTCTTGTGAGGTATGCCAAAGAGTGGGAAAGCCTCAAGACCAGGTCAAGGCCCCTCTCCAGCCACTCCCCATAATTGAGGTCCCATTTCAGCGAGTAGCTGTGGATATTCTGGGCCCTTTCCCAAAAAAGACGCCCAGAGGAAAGCAGTACGTACTGACTTTAGTGGACTTTGCTACCCGATGGCCAGAAGCAGTCGCTCTAGGCAACACCAGGGCTAACACTGTGTGCCTGGCCCTAACAGACATCTTTGCCAGGGTAGGTTGGCCCTCTGACATCCTTACAGATTCAGGGTCTAATTTCCTGGCAGGGACCATGGAAAAACTGTGGAAAACTCATGGGGTGAATCACTTGGTTGCCACCCCGTACCACCATCAAACCAATGGCCTGGTGGAAAGGTTCAATGGAACTTTGGGGGCCATGATACGAAAATTCATCAACGAATTCTCCAATAATTGGGACCTAGTGTTGCAGCAGTTGCTGTTTGGACGTGCCCAGTTCATATCTACAATAGACTTAACCAAGGGGTACTGGCAAGTACCGCTAGATGAACCTGCCAAGGAGAGGTCAGCATTCGTCACCCATGCGGGGGTGTATGAATTCAATGTCCTTCCTTTCGGCCTTCGAAATGCACCCGCCACCTTCCAGAGGCTGGTAGATGGTCTACTAGCTGGACTGGGAGAATTTGCAGTTGCCTACCTCGATAATGTGGCCATTTTTTCAGACTCCTGGCCCGAACACCTACAACACCTGGAAAAGGTCTTTGAGCGCATCAGGCAGGCCGGACTAACTGTTAAGGCCAAAAAGTGTCAAATAGGCCAAAACAGAGTGACTTACCTGGGGCACCAGGTGGGTCAAGGAACCATAAACCCCCTACAGGCCAAGGTGGATGCTATCCAAAAGTGGCCTGTCCCACGGTCCAAGAAGCAGGTCCAATCCTTCTTAGGCTTGGCCGGATACTACAGGCGATTTGTACCACACTACAGCCAAATCGCTGCCCCATTCACCGACCTAACCAAAAAGACCCAGCCAAATGCCGTTAAGTGGACTGATGAGTGTCAGAAAGCCTTTACTCAGCTTAAGGCAACGCTCATGTCTGACCCTGTGCTCAGGGCCCCGGATTTTGACAAACCATTCCTAGTAACCACAAACGCATCTGAGCGTGGTATAGGAGCAGTGCTCATGCAGGAAGCAACAGATCACAGCTTCCATCCTGTCGTGTTTCTCAGCAAGAAACTGTCTGAGAGGGAAAGTCACTGGTCAGTCAGTAAAAAGAAATGCTATGCCATTGTGTACGCCCTGCAAAAGCTACGCCCATATGTTTGGGAACGGCGGTTCCAACTTCAAACTGACCATGCTGCACTAAAGTGGCTTCATACTGCCAAGGGGAACAACAAAAAACTTCTTCGTTGCAGTTTAGCTCTCCAAGATTTTGATTTTGAAATACAGCACATCACAGGAGCTTCTAACAAAGTAGCTGATGCACTCTCCCGTGAGAGTTTCCCACAATTCAGTAGTTAAAAAGTGTTCTTAAACTGTAGAAGTCTGTTAGTTATATACTTAGTGGTATATGTAAAGGTGCATGTGTTGTATTAATCTGTTTATTTTAAAGTTCTACAAGGAAATCGCCGCCAGTGAGCTTCCCCACTGTCTGCAATTTGGGGGGCGTGTCATAAACAGATAGCTAAGGGTTAATGTCTCTTTCACCTGAAGCACCTGACCAGAGGACCAATCAGGAAACCGGATTTTTTCAACTCTGGGTGGAGGGAAGTTTGTGTCTGAGTCTTTTTTCTGTCTGCCTGCTTTCTCTGAGCTTTGGAGAAGTAGTTCTGTTTTCTAATCTTCTGTTCTAAGTGTAAGGACAAAGAGATCAGATAGTAAGTTATATGGTTTCTTTTCTTTGGTATTTGCATGAATATAAGTGCTGGAGTGCTTTGATTTGTATTCTTTTTGAATAAGGCTGTTTATTCAATATTCTTTTAAGCAATTGACCCTGTATTGTGTCATCTTAATACAGAGAGACCATTTGTATGTATTTTTCTTTCTTTTTATATAAAGCTTTCTTTTAAGACCTGTTGGAGTTTTTCTTTACTTCAGGGAAATTGAGTCTGTACTCACCAGGGAATTGGTGGGAGGAAGAAATCGGGGAGATCTGTGTGTTGGATTTGCTAGCCTGATTTTGCATTCCCTCTGAGGGAATAGGAAAGTACTATTTGGTTCCAGGATTGGGAACAGAGAGGGGGAGTCACTCTGTGTAGTTTCACAGAGCTTGTGTCTGTGTATCTCTCCAGAAGCACCTGGAGGGGGGAAGGGAAAAAGGATTATTTCCCTTTGTTGTGAGACTCAAGGGATTTGGGTCTTGGGGTCCCAGGGAAGGTTTTCAGGGGGACCAGAGTGCCCCAAAACACTCTAATTTTTTGGGTGGTGGCAGCAGGTACCAGGTCCAAGCTGGTAACTAAGCTTGGAGGTTTTCATGCTAACCCTCATATTTTGGACGCTAAGGTCCAAATCTGGGACTAAGGTTATGACAGCCCGAACCATAGCACCAGGGGCCTAACCCCTGGGGGCCCCAACCCCACCTCCAGGGGCCCAATCCCTGGGGGCCCCAACACCAGTTCCAGGAGCCCAACCCATGAGAGCCCGAACCATAGCTCCAGAGGCCTAACCCCCGGCAGCCCAAACACCAGCTCCAGGGGCCCAACCCCTGGGGGCCTGAACACGAGCTCCAGGGGCCCAACCCCTGAGCGCCCGAACCATAGCTTCAGGGGCCTAACCCCTGGGGGCCCCAACACCAGCTCCAAGGGCCCAACCCCTGAGCACCCGAACAATACCTCCAGGGGCCTAACCCCTAGGGGCCCCAACACCAGCTCCAGGGGCCCAACCCCTGGGGGCCCCAACACCAGCTCCAGGGGCCCAACCCCTGAGCTCCCGAACCATAGCTCCAGGGGCCTAACCCCCGGGGGCCCCAACCACAGCTCCAGGGGCCTAACCCCTTGGGCCCTCGACCCCAGCTCCAGGGGCCCAACCCCTGAGCGCCTGAACCATAGCTCCAAGGGCCTAAACCCTGGGGGCCCCCACCCCAGCTCCAAGGGCCCAACCCCTGAGCGCCCGAACCATAGCTCCAGATGCCTAACCCCCGGCGGCCCCAACACCAGCTCCAGGGGCCCAACCCCTGGGGGCCCCAACACGAGCTCCAGGGGCCCAACCCCTGAGCGCCCGAACCATAGCTCCAGGGGCCTGACCCCTGGGGGCCCCAACACCAGCTCCAAGGGCCCAACCCTGAGCGCCCGAACAATACCTTCAGGGGCCTAACCCCTGGGGTCCCCAACACCAGCTCCAGGGGCCCAACCACTGAGGGCCCGAACCATAGCTCCAGGGGCCTAACCCCTAGGGGCCCCAACACCAGCTCCAGGGGCCCAACACCTGGGGGCCCCAACACCAGCTCCAGGGGCCCAACCCCTGAGCTCCCGAACCATAGATCCAGGGGCCTAAGCCCCGGGGACCACAACCCCAGCTCCAGGGGCCTAACCCCTGGGGGCCCCAACCCCAGATCCAGGGGCCCAACCCGTGGGAGCCCCCACCCCAGCTCCAAGGGCCCAAAACCTGAGCGCCCGAACCGTAGCTCCAGGGGCCTAAACCCTGGGGGCCCCAACCCCAGCTCCAGGGGACCAACCCCTGGGGGCCCCAACACCAGCTCCAGGGGCCCAACCCCTGAGCGCCCAAACCATAGCTCCAGGGGCCTAACCACTGGGGGCGCAACACCAGCTCCAGGGGCCCAACCCCTGGGGGCCCTAACACCAGCTCCAGGGGCCCACCCCCTGAGCGCCCGAACTATAGCTCCAGTGGCCTAACCCCTAGGGGCCCCAACCCCAGCTCCAGGGGCCCAACCCCTGGGGGCCCCAACACCAGCTCGAGGGGCCCAAACTGTGAATGCCCGAAACATAGCTCCAGGGGCCTAACCCCAGGGGGCCCCAACCCCAGCTCCAGGGGTCCAAACCCTGGGGCCCTCGACCCCCGCTCCAGTGGCCCAACCCCTGAGCGCCCGAACCATAGCTCCAGGGGCCTAACCCCTGGGGCCCCAACACCAGTTCCAGGGGCCCAGCCCCTGGGGGCTCCAACATGAGCTCCAGGGGCCCAACCCCTGAGCGCCCGAACCATAGCTCCAGGGGCCTAACCATTGGGGGCCCCCAACACAGATCCAAGGGCCCAACCCCTGAGCGCCCGAACAATACCTCCAGGGGCCTAACCCCTGGGGGCCCCAACACCAGCTCCAGGGGCCCAACCCCTGAGCACCCGAACCGCAGCTCCAGGGGCCTAACCCCTAGGGGACCCAACACCAGTTCCAGGGGCCGAACCCCTGGGGGCCTCAACACCAGCTCCAGGTGCCCAACCCCTGAGCTCCCGAACCATAGCTCCAGGGGCCTAACCCCAGGGGCCCTCGACCCCAACTCCAGGGGCCCAACCCCTGAGCGCCTGAACCATAGCTCCAGGGGCCTAACCCCTGGGGGCCCCCACCCCAGCTCCAAGGGCCCAACCCCTGAGCGCCAGAACCATAGCTCCAGAGACCTAACCCCCGGCGGCCCCAACACCAGCTCCAGGGGCCCAACCCGTGGGGGCCCCAACACGAGATCCAGGGGCCCAACCCCTGAGCGCCCGAACCATAGCTCCAGGGGCCTAACCCCTGGGAGCCCCAACACCAGCTCCAAGGGCCCAACCCCTGAGCGCCCGAACCATAGCTCCAGGGCCTAACCCCTGGGGGCGCCAACACCAGCTCCAGGGGCCGAACCCCTGGGGGCCCCAACACCAGCTCCAGGGGCCCCAACCCCAGGGGGCCCCAACACCAGCTCCAGGGGCCCAACCCCTGAGCTCCCGAACCATAGCTCCAGGGGCCTAACCCCTGGGGGCCCCAATACCAGCTCCAGGGGCCCAACCCCTGGGGGCCCCAACACGAGCTCCAAGGGCCCAACCCCTGAGCGCCCGAACCATAGCTCCAGGGGCCTGACCCCTGGGGGCCCCAACACCAGCTCCAAGGGCCCAAACCCTGAGCGCCCGAACAATACCTTCAGGGGCCTAACCCCTGGGGTCCCCAACACCAGCTCCAGGGGCCCAAGCACTGAGGGCCCGAACCATAGCTCCAGGGGCCTAACCCCTAGGGGCCCCAACACCAGCTCCAGGGGCCCAACACCTGGGGGCCCCAACACCAGCTCCAGGGGCCCAACCCCTGAGCTCCCGAACCATAGATCCAGGGGCCTAAGCCCCGGGGACCACAACCCCAGCTCCAGGGGCCTAACCCCTGGGGGCCCCAACCGCAGCTCCAGGGGCCCAACCCCTGGGGGCCCCCACCCCAGCTCCAAGGGATCAAAACCTGAGCGCCCGAACCATAGCTCCAGGGGCCTAACCCCTTGGGGGCCCCAACCCCAGCTCCAGGGGACCAACCCCTGGGGGCCCCAACACCAGCTCCAGGGGCCCAACCCCTGAGCGCCCAAACCATAGCTCCAGGGGCCTAACCACTGGGGGCGCAACACCAGCTCCAGGGGCCCAACACCTGGGGGCCCCAACACCAGCTCCAGGGGCCTATCCCGTGAGCGCCTGAACTATAGCTCCAGTGGCCTAACCCCTAGGGGCCCCAAACCCCAGCTCCAGGGGCCCAACCCCTGGGGGCCCCAACACCAGCTTTAGGGGCCCAAACTGTGAACGCCCGAACCATAGCTCCAGGGGCCGAAACCCAGAGGGCCCCAACCCCAGCTCCAGGGGTCCAAACCCTGGGGCCCTCGACCGCCGCTCCAGAGGCCCAACACCTGAGCGCCCGATCCATAGCTCCAGGGCCCTAACCCCTGGGGCCCCAACATGAGCTCCAGGGTCCCAACCCGTGGGGGACCAAACACCAGCTCCAGGGCCCCAACCCCTGAGCGCCCGAACCATAGCTCCAGGGGCCTAACCCCTAGGGGCCCCAACCCCAGCTCCAGGGGCCCAACCCCTCGGGGCCCTCGACCCCAGCTCCAGGGGCCCAACCCCTGAGCGCCCGAACAATACCTCCAGGGGCCTAACCTCTGGGGAACCCAACACCAGCTCCAGGTCCCAACCCCTGAGCGCCCGAACCATAGCTCCAGGGGCCTAACCCCTATGGGCCCCAACACCAGCTCCAGGGGCCCAACCCCTGAGCTCCCGAAACATAGCTCCAGGGGCCTAACCCCCGGGGGCCCCAACCCCAGCTCCAGGGGCCTAACCCCTGGGGGCTCCAACCCCAGCTCCAGGGGCCCAACCCCTGGGGGCCCCCACCCCAGCTCCAAGGGATCAAAACCTGAGCGCCCGAACCATAGCTCCAGGGGCCTAACCCCTGGGGGCCCCAACCCCAGCTCCAGGAGCCCAACCCCTGGGGGCCCCAACACCAGCTCCAGGGGCCCAACCCCTGGGGGCCCCAACACCAGCTCCAGGGGCCCAAACTGTGCACGCCCGAACCATAGCTCCAGGGGCCTAAACCCAGGGGGCCCAAACCCCAGCTCCAGGGGTACAAACCCTGGGGCCCTCCACCGCCGCTCCAGAGGCCCAACCCTTGAGCGCCCGAACCATAGCTCCAGGGCCCTAACCCCTGGGGCCCCAACACGAGCTCCAGGGGCCCAACCCGTGGGGGACCCAACACCAGCTCCAGAGCCCCAACCCCTGATTGCCCGAACCATAGCTCCAGGGGCCTAACCCCTAGGGGCCCCAACCCCAACTCCAGGGGCCAAACCCCTGGGGGCCCAAACACCAGCACCAGGGTCCCAACCCCTGAGCGCGCGAAACATAGCTCCAGGGGCCTAACCCCCGGGGGTCCCAACCCCAGCTCAAGGGGCCCAACCCCTGGGGCCCTCGACCCCAGCTCCAGGGGCCCAACCCCTGAGCGCCCGAACCATAACTCCATTGGCCCAAACTCTGAGCGCCCGAACCATAGTTCCAGGGGTCTAACCCGTGGGGCCCCAACACCAGCTCCAGGGACCCAACCCCTGTGGGATCCAAAACCAGCTCCAGGGGCCCAACCCCTGAGCGCCCGAACCATAGCTTCAGGGGCCTAACACCTAGGGAGCTGGGGTCGAGGGCCCCAGGGGTTGGGCCCCTGGCAGCTGTGGTTGGGGCCCCTGGGGGTTAGGCCCCTAGAGCTATGGTTCGGGTACTCAATGGTTGTGCCCCTGGAGCTGGTGTTGGGGCCCCCAGGGGTTGGGCCCCCGGAGCTTGTGTTGGCCCCAGGGGTTAGGCCATTTGAGCTATGGTTCAGGCGCTCAGGGGTTGGGCCCCTGGAGCTATGGTTCGGGCGCTCAGGGGTTGAGCCCCTGGAGCTATGGTTCGGGCGCTTAGGGTTTGGGGCCATGGAGCTGGTGTTGGGGCCCCTGACCGAAAGTCACCCCCTGCTCTCCCATCCCCCACGAAGACACTCCCCACTCCATCACAGTAATGCCCAGTGCATTTCCTGCATAGAGGAAGAGTGAATCCGTGTGGCCACATAGGGTAATGCACAGAGCATTTCCCCGCATGGAGCAACAGTGACACCATGTAGCCACACAGGGTAATACACAGAGCATTTCCCCGCATGGAGCAACAGTGGCACCATGTGGTCACGCACGGTAATGCACAGAGCATTTCCTGCATGGAGCTTTGATTCGGGAGCTCTGTGGTTGGGCCCAAGAGCTGGTGTTGGGGCTCCCAGGGGTTGGGCCCCTGGAGCTGTTGTTGGGGCTCCCAGGGGTTAGTGTCCTGGAGCTTTGGTTCGGGCGCTCAGGGGATGGGCCCCTGGAGCTGGTGTTGCGGTCCCAAGGGTTTGGGCCCCTGTAGCTGGTGTTGGGGCCCCAGGGGTTTGGCCCCTGGACCTGGGGACGAGAGCCCCAGGGATTGGGCCCCTGGAGCTGGGGTTGGGGCCCCCGGGGGTTTGGCCCCTGGGGCTGGGGTTGGGGCCCCCAGGGGTTAGGCCCCTGGAGCTATGGTTCGGGCGCTCAGGTGTTGGGCCCTTGGAGCTGGGGTGGGGGCCCCCAGGTGTTAGGCCCCTGGAGCTATGGTTCGGCCGCTCAGGGTTTGGGCCTCTGGAGCTGGAGTTGGGGACCCCTGGGTTTAGGCCCCTGGAGGTATTTTTCGAGCGCTCAGGGTTTGGGCCCCTGGAGCTGGTGTTGGGGCCCCCATTGGTTAGGCCCCTGGAGCTATGATTCGGGCGCTCAGGGGTTGG
Source organism: Gopherus flavomarginatus (assembly GCF_025201925.1). Classification (NCBI taxonomy): domain Eukaryota; kingdom Metazoa; phylum Chordata; order Testudines; family Testudinidae; genus Gopherus; species Gopherus flavomarginatus. The sequence goes on along the minus strand of NW_026115188.1, from coordinate 48,482 downwards.
GCCAATGGAGCTGGTGTTGGGGTCCCCAGGGGTTAGACACCTGGAGGTATTTTTCGATCGCTCAGGGGTTGTTCCCCTGGAGCTTGTGTTGGGGCCCCCATTGGTTAGGCCCCTGGAGCTATGGTTCGGGCGCTCAGGGGTTGGGCCCCTGGAGCTGGTGTTGGGGTGCCCAGGGGTTAGGCCCCTGGAGGTATTTTTTGAGCGCTCAGGGGTTGGGCCCCTGGAGCTGGTGTTGGGGCCCCAATTGGTTAGGCCTCTGGAGCTATGGTTCGGGCGCTCAGGGGTTGGTCCCCTGGAGCTGGTGTTTGGGCCCCCAGGGGTTAGGCCCCTGGAGCTATGGTTCGGGCGCTCAGGGGTTGGGCCCCTGGAGCTGGTGTTGGGGCCCCCAGGGGTTAGGCCCCTGGAGCTATGGTGTGGGCGCTCAGGTGTTGGGCCCCTGGAGCTGGTGTTGGGGCCTCCAGGGGTTGGGCCCCTTGAGCTGGTGTTGGGGCCCCAGGGGTTAGGTCCCTGGAGCTATGGTTCGGGCGCTCAGGGGTTGGGCCCCTGCAGTTGGTGTTGGGGCCGTCAGAGGTTGGGCCCCTGGAGCTATGGTTCGGGCGCTCAGGGGTTTGGCCCCTGGATCTGGTGTTGGGGCCCCCAGGCATTAGGCACCTGGAGGTATTGTTCGGGCGCTCAGGTGTTGAGCCCCTGGAGCTGGTGTTTGGGCCCCCAGGGGTTGGGCCCCTGGAGCTGGTGTTGGGGACCCAGGGGTTAGGCCCCTGGAGCTATGGTTCGCTCGCTCAGGGGTTGGGCCCCTGTAGCTGATGTTCGGGCCCCCAGAGTGTGGGCCCCTGGAGCTATGGTTCGGGCGCTCTGGGGTTGGGCCCCTTGAGCTGGTGTTGGGGCCCCCAGGGGTTGGACCCCTGGAGCTAGGGTTGGGGCCCCGGGGGTTAGGCCCCTGGAGCTATGGTTTGGGTGCTCAGGGGTTGGGCCCCTGGAGCTGGTGTTGGGGCCCCAGGGCTTAGGCTCCGGAGCTATGGCTCGGGCCCCCAGAGGTTGGGTCCCTGGAGCTATGGTTCGGGCGCTCTGAGGTTGAGCCCCTTGAGCTGGTGTTGGGGCCCCCAGGGGTTGGGCCCCTGGAGGTGCTGTTGGGGCCTCCAGGGGTTGGGCCCCTGGAGCTGGGTATGGGGCCCCTAGGGGTTAGGCTTCTGAAGCTATTGTTCCGGCGCTCAGGGGTTGGGCCCCTGGAGCTGGTGTTGGGGCCCCCAGGGGTTGGGCCCCTGGAGCTATGATTTGGGCGCTCAGGAGTTGGGCCTCTGGAGCTGTTGTTGGGGCCCCCAGGGGTTGGGTCCCTGGAGCTTGTGTTGGGGCCCCATGGGTTAGGCCCCTGGAGCTATGGTTCGGGCTCTCAGGGGTTGGGTCCCTGGAGCTGGTGTTGGGGCCCCCAGGGTTTGGGCCCCTGGAGCTATGGTTCGGGCGCTCTGGGGTTGAGCCCCTGGAGCTGGTGTTGGGACCCCCAGGGGTTGGGCTCCTGGAGCTGGTGTTGGGGCCCCGAGGGGTTGGGCCCCTGGAGCTGGGGTTGAGGTCCCCGGGGGTTAGGCCCCTGGAGCTATGGTTCGGGCGCTCAGGGGTTGGGCCCCTGGAGCTGGTGCTGGGGCCCCAAGGGGTTGGGCCCCTGGAGCTGGGGTTGGGGCCCCCGGGGGTTAGGCCCCTGGAGCTATGGTTTGGGCGCTCAGGGGTTGGGCCCCTGGAGTTGGTGTTGGGGCCCCCAGGGGCTGGGCCCCTGGAGCTCGTGTTGGGGCCCCATGGGTTAGGCCCCTGGAGGTTTGGTTCCGGTGCTCATGGGTTTGGGCCCCTGGAGCTGGTGTTGGGGCCTCCAGGGGTTGGGCCCCTGGAGCTATGGTTCGGTTGCTCAGGGGTTGGGCCCCTGGAGCTATGGTTCGGGCGCTCACGGGTTGGGCTCCTGGAGCTGGGGTTAAGGGCCCCAGGGTTTGGACCCCTGGAGCTGGGGTTGGGGCCCCCTGGGGTTAGGCCCGTGGAGCTGTGGTGCGGGCGCTCAGGGGTTGTGCCCCTGGAGCTGGTGTTGGGGCAAGAGTGACACCGTGTGCCCACATAGGGTAATGTACAGAGCATTTCTCCGCATGGAGCAACAGTGACACCATGTGGTCACGCAGGATAATGCGCAGATCATTTCCTGCATGGAGCTATGGTTCGGGAACTCTGGGGTTGGGCCCCTGGAGCTGATGTTGGGGCTCCCAGGGGTTGGGCCCCTGGAGTTGGTGTTGGGGCCCCAGGGGTTAGGCCCCTGGCGCTATGGTGCGGGCGCTCAGGGGTTGGGCCCTTGGAGCTGGGGTGGGGGCCCCCAGGGGTTAGGCCCCTGGAGGTATTGTTCGGTTGGTCAGGGGTTGGACCCCTTGAACTGGTGTTGGGGCCCCCACGGGTTGGACCCCTGGAGCTGGGGTTGGGGCCCCGGGGGTTCGGCCCCTTGAGCTATGCTTCGGACGCTCAGCGCTTGTACCCCTGGAGCTGGGGTTGGGGCCCCCAGGGGTTGGGCTCCTGGAGCTGGTGCTGGGGCCCCTGACCTAAAGTCACCCCCTGCTCTCCCATCCCCCACACAGATAATCCCCACTCCATCACAGTAATGCCCAGAGTATTTCACGCATGGAGCAACAGTAACACTGTGTGGCCATGCAGGGTAATGCCCAGAGCATTTCCTGCATAGAGCAAGAATGACACCGTGTGGCCACATAGGGTAATGCACATAGCATTTCCCCGCCTGGAGCAACAGTGACACCATGTAGCCACACAGGGTAATACACAGAGCATTTCCCCGCATGGAGCAACAGTGTCACCATGTGGTCACGCAGGGTAATGCACAGAGCATTTCCTGCATGGAGCTATGGTTCGGGCGCTCAGGTGTTGGTCCTGTGGAGCTGGTGTTGGGGCCCCAGGGGTTAGGCCTCTGGAGGTATTGTTCGTGCGCTCAGGGGTTGGGCCCTTGGAGCTGGTGTTGGGGCCCCCATGGGTTTGGGGCCTGGAGCTTTGGTTCGTGCGCTCAGGGGTTGGGCCCCCGGAGGTGGTGTTGGGGCCCAAGGGGTTGGGCTCTTGGAGCTGGTGTTGGGGTCCCAGGGGTTAGGCCCCTGGAGCTATGGTTCGGGCGCTCAGGGGTTGGGCCCCTGGAGCTATGGTTCGGACGCTCAGGGGTTGGGCCCCTGGAGCTGGTGTTGGGGACCCGGGGGTTAGGCCCCTGGATCTATGTTTCGGGTGCTAAGGGGTTGGGCCCCTGGAGCTGGTGTTGGGGCACCCAGGGGTTGGGCTCCTGGAGCTGGGGTTGGGTCCCCTAGGGGTTAGGCCCCTGGAGCTTTGGTTCGGGCACTCAGGGGTTGGGCCCCTGGAGCTGGTGTTGGGCCCCCCAGGGGTTAGGCCCCTGGAGCTATGGTTCGGGCGCTCAGGGGTTGGGCCCTTGGAGCTGGTGTTGGGGCCCACAGAGGTTAGGCCCCTGGAGCTATGGTTCGGGCGCTTAGGAGATGGGCCCATGGAGCTGGTGTTGGGGCCCCCAGGGGTTGGGTCCCTGGAGCTGGTGTTGGGGCCCCAGGGGATAGGCCCCTGGAGCTACGGTTCGGGAGCTCAGGGGTTGGGCCCCTGGAGCTGGAGTTTGGGCCCCAGGGGTGGGGCCCCTGGAGCTATGGTTCGGACGCTCTGGGGTTGGGCCCCTGGAGCTGGTGTTCTGGCCCCCAGGGGTTGGTCTCCTGGAGCTGGTGCTGGGGCCCCCAGGGGTTTTCCCCTTGAGCTGGGGTCTTGGCCCCCAGGGGTTAGGCCCCTGGAGCTATGCTTCGGATGCTCAGCGCTTGTTCCCCTGGAGCTGGGGTTGGGGCACCCAGGGGTTAGGCCACTGGTGCTATGGTTTGGGCGCTCAGGGGTTGGGCCCCTGGAGCTGGTGTTGGGGTCCCAGGGTTTAGGCCCCTTGAGCTATGGTTCGGGCGCTCAGGGGTTGGGCTCCTGGAGCTATGGTTCGGGCGCTCATGGGTTTGGGCCCCTGGAGCTGGGGTCGAGGGCCCCAGGGGTTGGGCCCCTGGAACTGGGGTTGGGGCCCCCGGGGGTTTTTCACCTGGAGCTATGGTTCGGGCGCTCAGGAGTTGGGACCTTGGAGCTGGGGTGGGGCCCCCATGGGTTATGCCCGTAGAGCTATGGTTCAGGCGCTCAGGGGTTGGGCCCCTGGAGCTGGGGTTGGGGCACCCAGGGGTTAGGCCACTGGTGCTATGGTTTGGGCGCTCAGGGGTTGGGCCCCTGGAGCTGGTGTTGGGGTCCCAGGGTTTAGGCCCCTTGAGCTATGGTTCGGGCGCTCAGGGGTTGGGCTCCTGGAGCTATGGTTCGGGCGCTCATGGGTTGGGCCCCTGGAGCTGGGGTCGAGGGCCCCAGGGGTTGGGCCCCTGGAACTGGGGTTGGGGCCCCCGGGGATTATTCACCTGGAGCTATGGTTCGGGCGCTCAGGGGTTGGGACCTTGGAGCTGGGGTGGGGCCCCCATGGGTTATGCCCCTAGAGCTATGGTTCAGGCGCTCAGGGGTTGGGCCCCTGGAGCTGGTGTTGGGGTCCCCAGGGGTTAGGCCCCTGGAGGTATTGTTCGGACGCTCAGGGGTTGGTTCCCTGGAGCTACTGTTGGGGCCCCCAGGGGTTGGGCCCCTGGAGCTGGTGTTGGGCCCCCGGGGGTTAGGCCCCTGGAGCTATGGTTCGGGTGCTCAGGGGTTGGGCCCCTTTAACTGGTGATGAGGCTCCCAGGGGTTGGGCCCCTGGAGCTGGTGTTGGGGCCCCCAGGGGTTGGTCCCCTGGAGCTGGTGTTGGAGCCCCATGGGTTAGGTCCCTGGAGCTAGGGTTCGGGCGCTCAGGGGTTGGGCCCCTGGAGCTGGTGTTGGGGCCCCCAGGTGTTGGGCCCCTGGAGTTGGGGTTAGGGCCCCCAGGGTTTAGGCCCCTGGAGCTATGGTTGGGCGCTCAGGGGTTGGGCCCCTGGAGCTGGAGTTTGGGCCCCAGGGGTGGGGCCCCTGGAGCTATGGTTCGGACGCTCAGCGCTTGTACCCCTGGAGCTGGTGTTCTGGCCCCCAGGGGTTGGTCTCCTGGAGCTGGTGCTGGGGCCCCCAGGGGTTTTCCCCTGGAGCTGGGGTCTTGGCCCCCAGGGGTTAGGCCCCTGGAGCTATGCTTCGGACGCTCAGCGCTTGTTCCCCTGGAGCTGGGGTTGGGGCACCCAGGGGTTAGGCCACTGGAGCTATGGTTTGGGCGCTCAGGGGTTGGGCCCCTGGAGCTGGTGTTGGGGCCCCCAGGGGTTGGGCCCCTGGAGCTCGTGTTGGGGCCACAGGGGTTAGGCCCCTGGAGCTATGGTTCGGACTCTAAGGGGATGGGCCCCTGGAGCTATGGTTTGGGCGCTCAGGGGTTGGGCCCCTGGAGCTGGGGAGAGGGCCCCAGGGTTTGGACCCCTGGAGCTGGGGTTGGGGCCCCATGGGGTTAGGCCCCTGGAGCTGTGGTTCGGGCGCTCATGGGTTGGGCCCCTGGAGCTGGTGTTGAAGTCCCCAGGGGTTGGGCCCCTGGAGCTGGGGTTGGAGCCCCCAGGGTTTAGACCCCTGGAGCTATGGTTCGGGCGCTCAGGGGTTGGGCCCCTGGAACTCGTGTTAGGGCCCCCAGGGGTTGGGCCCCTGGAGCTGGTGTTGGGGACCCAGGGTTTAGGCCCCTGGAGCTATGGTTCGGGCGCTCAGGGGTTGGGCCCCTGGAGCTGGTGTTGGAGCCCCCAGGTGTTGGGCCCCTGAAGCTTGCGTTAGGGCCCCCAGGGGTTAGGCCCCTGGAGCTATGGTTGGGCGCTCAGGGGTTGGGCCCCTGGAGCTGGAGTTTGGCCCCAGGGGTGGGGCCCCTGGAGCTATGGTTCGGACGCTCTGGGGTTGGGCCCCTGGAGCTGCTGTTGTGGCCCCCAGGGGTTGGGCTCCTGGAGCTGGTGCTGGGGCCCCTGACCTAAAGTCACCCCCTGCTCTCCCATCCCCCACACAGATAATCCCCACTCCATCACAGTAATGCCCAGAGTATTTCACGCATGGAGCAACAGTAACACTGTGTGGCCATGCAGGGTAATGCCCGCAGCATTTCCTGCATAGAGCAAGAATGACACCGTGTGGCTTCCTAGGGTAATGCACATAGCATTTCCCCGCATGGAGCAACAGTGACACCATGTAGCCAGACAGGGTAATACACAGAGCATTTCCCCGCATGGAGCAACAGTGTCACCATGTGGTCACGCAGGGTAATGCACAATGCATTTCCTGCATGGAGCTATGGTTCGGGCGGTCAGGTGTTGGGCCTGTGGAGCTGGTGTTGGGGCCCCAGGGGTTAGGCATCTGGAGGTATTGTTCGGGCGCTCAGGGGTTGGGCCCTTGGAGCTGGTGTTGGGGCCCCCATAGGTTTGGGGCCTGGAGCTTTGGTTCGTTCGCTCAGGGGTTGGGCCCCCGGAGGTGGTGTTGGGGCCCCAAGGGGTTGGGCTCTTGGAGCTGGTGTTGGGGTCCCAGGGGTGAGGCCCCTGGAGCTATGGTTCGGACGCTCAGGGATTGGGCCCCTGGAGCTATGGTTCGGGCGCTCATGGGTTGGGCCCCTGGAGCTGGGGTCGAGGGCCCCAGGGGTTGGGCCCCTGGAGCTGGGGTTGGGGCCCCCGGGGGTTATTCACCTGGAGCTATGGTTCGGGCGCTCAGGGGTTGGGACCTTGGAGCTGGGGTGGAGCCCCCATGGGTTATGCCCCTAGAGCTATGGTTCAGGCGCTCAGGGGTTGGGCCCCTGGAGCTGGTGTTGGGGTCCCCAGGGGTTAGGCCCCTGGAGGTATTGTTCGGATGCTCATGGGTTGGTTCCCTGGAGCTACTGTTGGGGCCCCCAGGGGTTGGGCCCCTGGAGCTGGTGTTGGGCCCCCGGGGGTTAGGCCCCTGGAGCTATGGTTCGGGTTCTCAGGGGTTGGGCCCCTTTAACTGGTGATGAGGCCCCCAGGGGTTGGGCCCCTGGAGCTGGTGTTGGGGCCCCCAGGGGTTGGTCCCCTGGAGCTGGTGTTGGAGCCCCATGGGTTAGGTCCCTGGAGCTAGGGTTCGGGCGCTCAGGGGTTGGGCCCCTGGAGCTGGTGTTGGGGCCCCCAGGTGTTGGGCCCCTGGAGTTGGGGTTAGGGCCCCCAGGGTTTAGGCCCCTGGAGCTATGGTTGGGCGCTCAGGGGTTGGGCCCCTGGAGCTGGAGTTTGGGCCCCAGGGGTGGGGCCCCTGGAGCTATGGTTCGGACGCTCAGCGCTTGTACCCCTGGAGCTGGGGTTGGGGCCCCCAGGGGTTAGGCCACTGGAGCTATTTTTTGGGCGCTCAGGGGTTGTGCCCCTGGAGCTGGTGTTGGGGCCCCCAGGGGTTGGGCCCCTGGAGCTCGTGTTGGGGCCCCAGGGGTTAAGCCCCTGGAGCTATGGTTCGGGCTCTAAGGGGATGGGCCCCTGGAGCTATGGTTTGGGCGGCCATGGGTTGGGCCCCTGGAGCTGGGGTTGAGGGCCCCAGGGTTTGGACCCCTGGAGCTTTGGTTTGTTCCCCCTGGGGTTAGGCCCCTGCAGCTGTGGGTCGGGCGCTCACGGTTTGGGCCGCTGGAGCTGATGTTGGGGTCCCCAGGGGTTGGGCCGCTGGAGCTGGGGTTGGGGCCCCCAGGGGTTAGGCCCCTGGAGCTATGGTTCTGGCGCTCAGGGGTTGGGCCCCTGGAACTCGTGTTGGGGCCCCCAGGGGTTGGGCCCCTGGAGCTGGGGTTCGGGCCCCCAGGGGTTAGGCGCCTGGAGCTATGGTTCTGGCGCTCAGGGGTTGGGCCCCTGGAACTCGTGTTGGAGCCCCCAGGGGTTGGGCCCCTGGAGCTGGTGTTGGGGCCCCAGGGGTTAGGCCCCTGGAGCTATGGTTCGGGCGCTCAGGGTTTGGGCCCCTGGAGCTGGTGTTGGAGCCCCCAGGTGTTGGGCCCCTGGAGCTTGCGTTAGGGCCCCCAGGGGTTAGGCCCCTGGAGCTATGGTTGGGCGCTCAGGGGTTGGGCCCCTGGAGCTGGAGTTTGGCCCCAGGGGTGGGGCCCCTGGAGCTATGGTTCGGACGCTCTGGGGTTGGGCCCCTGGAGCTGCTGTTGTGGCCCCCAGGGGTTGGGCTCCTGGAGCTGGTGCTGGGGCCCCTGACCTAAAGTCACCCCCTGCTCTCCCATCCCCCACACAGATAATCCCCACTCCATCACAGTAATGCCCAGAGTATTTCACGCATGGAGCAACAGTAACACTGTGTGGCCATGCAGGGTAATGCCCGTAGCATTTCCTGCATAGAGCAAGAATGACACCGTGTGGCTTCCTAGGGTAATGCACATAGCATTTCCCCGCATGGAGCAACAGTGACACCATGTAGCCAGACAGGGTAATACACAGAGCATTTCCCCGCATGGAGCAACAGTGTCACCATGTGGTCACGCAGGGTAATGCACAGAGCATTTCCTGCATGGAGCTATGGTTCGGGCGCTCAGGTGTTGGGCCTGTGGAGCTGGTGTTGGGGCCCCAGGGGTTAGGCATCTGGAGGTATTGTTCGGGCGCTCAGGGGTTGGGCCCTTGGAGCTGGTGTTGGGGCCCCCATAGGTTTGGGGCCTGGAGCTTTGGTTCGTGCGCTCAGGGGTTGGGCCCCCGGAGGTGGTGTTGGGGCCCCAAGGGGTTGGGCTCTTGGAGCTGGTGTTGGGGTCCCAGGGGTGAGGCCCCTGGAGCTATGGTTCGGACGCTCAGGGATTGGGCCCCTGGAGCTATGGTTCGGGCGCTCATGGGTTGGGCCCCTGGAGCTGGGGTCGAGGGCCCCAGGGGTTGGGCCCCTGGAGCTGGGGTTGGGGCCCCCGGGGGTTATTCACCTGGAGCTATGGTTCGGGCGCTCAGGGGTTGGGATCTTGGAGCTGGGGTGGAGCCCCCATGGGTTATGCCCCTAGAGCTATGGTTCAGGCGCTCAGGGGTTGGGCCCCTGGAGCTGGTGTTGGGGTCCCCAGGGGTTAGGCCCCTGGAGGTATTGTTCGGATGCTCAGGGGTTGGTTCCCTGGAGCTACTGTTGGGGCCCCCAGGGGTTGGGCCCATGGAGCTGGTGTTGGGCCCCCGGGGGTTAGGCCCCTGGAGCTATGGTTCGGGTTCTCAGGGGTTGGGCCCCTTTAACTGGTGATGAGGCCCCCAGGGGTTGGGCCCCTGGAGCTGGTGTTGGGGCCCCCAGGGGTTGGTCCCCTGGAGCTGGTGTTGGAGCCCCATGGGTTAGGTCCCTGGAGCTAGGGTTCGGGCGCTCAGGGGTTGGGCCCCTGGAGCTGGTGTTGGGGCCCCCAGGTGTTGGGCCCCTGGAGCTGGGGTTTGGGCCCCCAGGGTTTAGGCCCCTGGAGCTATGGTTGGGCGCTCAGGGGTTGGGCCCCTGGAGCTGGAGTTTGGGCCCCAGGGGTGGGGCCCCTGGAGCTATGGTTCGGACGCTCAGCGCTTGTACCCCTGGAGCTGGGGTTGGGGCCCCCAGGGGTTAGGCCACTGGAGCTATTTTTTGGGCGCTCAGGGGTTGTGCCCCTGGAGCTGGTGTTGGGGCCCCCAGGGGTTGGGCCCCTGGAGCTCGTGTTGGGGCCCCAGGGGTTAAGCCCCTGGAGCTATGGTTCGGGCTCTAAGGGGATGGGCCCCTGGAGCTATGGTTTGGGCGGCCAGGGGTTGGGCCCCTGGAGCTGGGGTTGAGGGCCCCAGGGTTTGGACCCCTGGAGCTTTGGTTTGTTCCCCCTGGGGTTAGGCCCCTGCAGCTGTGGGTCGGGCGCTCACGGTTTGGGCCCCTGGAGCTGATGTTGGGGTCCCCAGGGGTTGGGCCGCTGGAGCTGGGGTTGGGGCCCCCAGGGGTTAGGCCCCTGGAGCTATGGTTCTGGCGCTCACGGGTTGGGTCCCTGGAACTCGTGTTGGGGCCCCCAGGGGTTGGGCCCCTGGAGCTGGGGTTCGGGCCCCCAGGGGTTAGGCCCCTGGAGCTATGGTTCTGGCGCTCAGGGGTTGGGCCCCTGGAACTCGTGTTGGGGCCCCCAGGGGTTGGGCCCCTGGAGCTGGTGTTGGGGCCCCAGGGGTTAGGCCCCTGGAGCTATGGTTCGGGCGCTCAGGGTTTGGGCCCCTGGAGCTGGTGTTGGGGCCCCTGACCTAAAGTCACCCCCTGCTCTCCCATCCCCCACACAGACAGTCCCCACTCCATCACAGTAATGCCCAGAGCATTTCACGCGTGGAGCAACAGTAACACTATGTGGCTATGCAGGGTAATGCCCAGAGCATTTCCTGCATGGAGGAAAAGTGACACCGTGTGCCCACATAGGGTAATGTACAGAGTATTTCTCCGCATGGAGCAACAGTGACACCATGTGGTCACGCAGGATAGTGCGCAGATCATTTCCTGCATGGAGCTATGGTTCGGGAACTCTGGGGTTGGGCCCCTGGAGCTGGGGTGGGGGCCCCCAGGGGTTAGGCCCCTGGAGGTATTGTTCGGTCGCTCAGGGGTTGGACCCCTTGAACTGGTGTTGGGGGCCCCACGGGTTGGACCCCTGGAGCTGGTGTTGGGGCCCCGGGGGTTAGGCCCCTTGAGCTATGCTTCGGACGCTCAGCGCTTGTACCCCTGGAGCTGGGGTTGGGGCCCCCAGGGGTTAGGCCACTGGAGCTATGGTTTGGGCGCTCAGGGGTTGAGCCCCTGTAGCTGGGGTCGAGGGCCTCGTTGGTTGGGTCCCTGGACCTGGGTTTGGGGCCCCCGGGGGTTAGGCCCCTGGATCTATGTTTCGGGTGCTAAGGGGTTGGGCCCCTGGAGCTGGTGTTGGGTCCCCCAGGGGTTGGGCTCCTCGAGCTGGGGTTGGGTCCCCTAGGGCTTAGGCCCCTGGAGCTTTGGTTTGGGCGCTCAGGGGTTGGGCCCCTGGAGCTGGTGTTGGGCCCCCCAGGGGTTAGGCCCCTGGAGCTGTGGTTCAGGCGCTCAGGAGATGGGCCCCTGGAGCTGGTGTTGGGGCCCCCAGGGGTTGGGTCCCTGGAGCTGGGGTTTTGGAACCCAGGGGTTAGGCCCCTGGAGCTATGCTTCGGACGCTCAGCGCTTGTACCCCTGGAGCTGGGGTTGGGGCACCCAGGGGTTAAGCCACTGGAGCTATTTTTTGGGCGCTCAGGGGTTGGGCCCCTGGAGCTGGTGTTGAGGCCCCCAGGGGTTGGGCCCCTGGAGCTCGTGTTGGGGCCCCAGGGGTTAGGCCCCTGGAGCTATGGTTCGGGCTCTAAGGGGATGGGCCCCTGGAGCTATGGTTTGGGCGCTCAGGGGTTGGGCCCCTGGAGCTGGGGCGAGGGCCCCAGGGTTTGGACTCCTGGAGCTGGGGTTGGGGCCCCCTGGGGTTAGGCCCCTGGAGCTGTGGTTCGGGCGCTCACGGGTTGGGCCCCTGGAGCTGGTGTTGGGGTCCCCAGGGGTTGGGCCCCTGGAGCTTGGTTTGGAGCCCCCAGGGGTTAGGCCCCTGGAGCTATGGTTCGGGCGCTCAGGGGTTGGGCCCCTGGAACTCGTGTTGGGGCCCCCAGGGGTTGGGCCCCTGGAGCTGGTGTTGGGGCCCCAGGGGTTAGGCCCCTGGAGCTATGGTTCGGGCGCTCAGGGGTTGGGCCCCTGGAGCTGATGTTGGAGCCCCCAGGTGTTGGGCCCCTGGAGCTGGGGTTAGGGCCCCCAGGGGTTAGGCCCCTGGAGCTATGGTTGGGCGCTCAGGGGTTGGGCCCCTGGAGCTGGAGTTTGGGCCCCAGGGGTGGGGCCCCTGGAGCTATGGTTCGGATGCTCTGGGGTTGGGCCCCTGGAGCTGGTGTTGTTGCCCCCAGGGGTTGTGCTCCTGGAGCTGGTGCTGGGGCCCCCAGGGGTTTTCCCCTGGAGCTGGGGTTTTGGCCCCCAGGGGTTAGGACCCTAGAGCTATGCTTCGGACGCTCAGCGCTTGTACCCCTGGAGCTGGGGTTGGGGCCCCCAGGGGTTAGGCCACTGGAGCTATGGTTTGGGCGCTCAGGGGTTGGGCCCCTGGAGCTGGGGTCGAGGGCCCCAGGGTTTGGACCCCTGGAGCTGGGGTTGGGGCCCCCTGGGGTTAGGCCCCTGGAGCTGTGGTTCGGGCCCTCACGGGTTGGGACCCTGGAGCTGGTGTTGGGGTCCCCAGGGGTTGGGCCCCTGGAGCTATGGTTCGGGCGCTCAGGGGTTGGGCCCCTGGAGCTGGGGTCGAGGGCACAAGGGTTTTGACCCCTGGAGCTGGGGTTGGGGCCCCCTGGGGTTAGGCCCCTGGAGCTGTGGTTCGGACGCTCATGGGTTGTGCCCCTGGACCTGTTGTTGGGGTCCCCAGGGGTTGGGCCCCTGGAGCTGGGGTTGGGGCCCCCAGGGGTTATGCCCCTGGAGCTATGGTTCGGGCGCTCAGGTGTTGGGCCCCTGGAGCTCGTGTTGGGGCCCCCAGGGGTTGGGCCCCTTGAGCTGGTGTTGGGGCCCCAGGGGTTAGGCCCCTGGAGCTATGGTTCAGGCGCTCAGGGGTTGGGCCCCTGGAGCTATGGTTCGGGCGCTCAGGGGTTGGGCCCCTGGAGCTCGTGTTGGGGCCCCCAGGGGTTGGGCCCCTGGAGCTGGTGTTGGGGCCCCAGGGGTTAGGCCCCTGGAGCTATGGTTCAGGCGCTCAGGGGTTGGGCCCCTGGAGCTATGGTTCGGGCGCTCAGGGTTTGGGCCCCTGGAGCTGGTGTTGGGGCCCCAGTGGTTGGGCCCCTGGAGCTGGTGTTGGGGCCCCAGGAGTTAGGCCCCTGGAGCTATGGTTAGGGTGCTGAGGGGTTGGGCCCCTGGAGCTATTGTTCGGCGCTCAGTGGTTGGGCCCCTGGAGCTGGGGTCGAGGGCACCAGGGTTTGGACCCCTGGAGCTGGGGTTGGGGCCCCCAGGGGTTAGGCCCCTGGAGCTATGGTTCGGGCGCTCAGGGGTTGGGCCCCTGGAGCTCGTGTTGGGGCCCCCAGGGGTTGGGCCCCTGGAGCTGGTATTGGGGCCCCAGGGGTTAGGCCCCTGGAGCTATGGTTCGGGCGCTCAGGGGTTGAGCCCCTGGAGCTGTGGTTCGGGCGCTCAGGGGTTGGGCCCTTAGAGCTTGTGTTGGAGCCCCCAGGTGTTGGGCCCCTGGAACTGGGGTTAGGGCCCCTAGGGGTTAGGCCCCTGGAGCTATGGTTTGGGCGCTCAGGTTTTGCGCCCTTGTAGTTGGGGTGGGGCCCCCAGGGGTTAGGGTCCTGTAGCTATGTTTCAAGCGCTCAAGGGTTGGGCCCCTGGAGCTGGTGTTGGGGCCCCTGAACTAAAGTCACCCCCTGCTCTCCCATCCCCCACACAGACAGTCCCCACTCCACCACAGTAATGCCCAGAGCATTTCACGCGTGGAGCAACAGTAACACTGTGTGGCCATGCAGGATAATGCCCAGAGCATTTCCTGCATGGAGCAAGAGTGACACCGTGTGCCCACATAGGGTAATGTACAGAGCATTTCTCCGCATGGAGCAACAGTGACACCATGTGGTCACGCAGGATAATGCGGAGATCATTTCCTGCATGGAGCTATGGTTCGGGAACTCTGGGGTTGGGCCCCTGGAGCTGATGTTGGGGCTCCCAGGGGTTGGGCCCCTGGAGTTGGTGTTGGGGCCCCAGGGGTTAGGCCCCTGGCGCTATGGTGCGGGCGCTCAGGGGTTGGGCCCTTGGAGCTGGGGTGGGGGCCCCCAGGGGTTAGGCCCCTGGAGGTATTGTTCGGTCGCTCAGGGGTTGGACCCCTTGAACTGGTGTTGGGGCCCCCACGGGTTGGACCCCTGGAGCTGGGGTTGGGGCCCAGGGGGTTAGGCCCCTTGAGCTATGCTTCGGACGCTCAGCGCTTGTACCCCTGGAGCTGGGGTTGGGGCCCCCAGGGGTTAGACCACTGGAGCTATGGTTTGGGCGCTCAGGGGTTGAGCCCCTGGAGCTGGGGTCGAGGGCCTCATTGGTTGGGTCCCTGGAGCTGGGGTTGGGGCCCCCGGGGGTTAGGCCCCTGGATCTATGTTTCGGGTGCTAAGGGGTTGGGCCCCTGGAGCTGGTGTGGGGGCCCCCAGGGGTTGGGCTCCAGGAGCTGGGGTTGGGTCCCCTAGGGGTTAGGCCCCTGGAGCTTTGGTTCGGGCGCTCAGGGGTTGGGCCCCTGGAGCTGGTGTTGGGGCCCACAGAGGTTAGGCCCCTGGAGCTATGGTTCAGGCGCTCAGGAGATGGGCCCATGGAGCTGGTGTTGGGGCCCCCAGGGGTTGGGTCCCTGGAGCTGGTGTTGGGGCCCCAGGGGTTAGGCCCCTGGAGCTACGGTTCGGGCGCTCAGGGGTTGGGCCCTTGGAGCTGGAGTTTGGGCCCCAGGGGTGGGGCCCCTGGAGCTATGGTTTGGGCGCTCAGGGGTTGGGCCCCTGGAGCTCGTGTTGGGGCCCCAGGGGTTAGGCCCCTGGAGCTATGGTTCGGACTCTAAGGGGATGGGCCCCTGGAGCTGAGGAGAGGGCCCCAGGGTTTGGACTCCTGGAGCTGGGGTTGGGGCCCCCTGGGGTTAGGCCCCTGGAGCTGTGGTTCGGGCGCTCATGGGTTGGGCCCCTGGAGCTGGTGTTGGGGTCCCCAGGGGTTGGGCCCCTGGAGCTGGGGTTGGAGCCCCCAGGGGTTAGACCCCTGGAGCTATGGTTCGGGCGCTCAGGGGTTGGGCCCCTGGAACTCGTGTTGGGGCCCCCAAGGGTTGGGCCCCTGGAGCTGGTGTTGGGGACCCAGGGTTTAGGCCCCTGGAGCTATGGTTCGGGCGCTCAGGGGTTGGGCCTCTGGAGCTGGTGTTGGAGCCCCCAGGTGTTGGGCCCCTGGAGCTTGCGTTAGGGCCCCCAGGGGTTAGGCCCCTGGAGCTATGGTTGGGCGCTCAGGGGTTGGGCCCCTGGAGCTGGAGTTTGGCCCCAGGGGTGGGGCCCCTGGAGCTATGGTTCGGACGCTCTGGGGTTGGGCCCCTGGAGCTGCTGTTGTGGCCCCCAGGGGTTGGGCTCCTGGAGCTGGTGCTGGGGCCCCTGACCTAAAGTCACCCCCTGCTCTCCCATCCCCCACACAGACAGTCCCCACTCCATCACAGTAATGCCCAGAGCATTTCACGCGTGGAGCAACAGTAACGCTGTGTGGCTATGCAGGGTAATGCCCAGAGCATTTCCTGCATGGAGGAAAAGTGACACCGTGTGCCCACATAGGGTAATGTACAGAGCATTTCTCCGCATGGAGCAACAGTGACACCATGTGGTCACGCAGGATAGTGCGCAGATCATTTCCTGCATGGAGCTATGGTTCGGGAACTCTGGGGTTGGGCCCCTGGAGCTGATGTTGGGGCTCCCAGGGGTTGGGCCCCTGGAGTTGGTGTTGGGGCCCCAGGGGCTAGGCCCCTGGCGCTATGTTGCGGGCGTTCAGGGGTTGGGCCCTTGGAGCTGGGGTGGGGGCCCCCAGGGGTTAGGCCCCTGGAGGTATTGTTCGGTCGCTCAGGGGTTGGACCCCTTGAACTGGTGTTGGGGCCCCCACGGGTTGGACCCCTGGAGCTTGTGTTGGGGCCCCGGGGGTTAGGCCCCTTGAGCTATGCTTCGGACGCTCAACGCTTGTACCCCTGGAGCTGGGGTTGGGGCCCACAGGGGTTAGGCTACTGGAGCTATGGTTTGGGCGCTCAGGGGTTGAGCCCCTGGAGCTGGGGTCGAGGGCCTCGTTGGTTGGGTCCCTGGAGCTGGGGTTGGGTCCCCCGGGGGTAAGGCCCCTGGATCTATGTTTCGGGTGCTAAGGGGTTGGGCCCCTGGAGCTGGTGTTGGGGCCCCCAGGGGTTGGGCTCCTGGAGCTGGTGTTGGGGCCCCAGGGGTTAGGCCCCTGGAGCTATGGTTCGGGCTCTAAGGGGATGGGCCCCTGGAGCTATGGTTTGGGCGCTCAGGGGTTGGGCCCCTGGAGCTGGAACGAGGGCCCCAGGGTTTGGACTCCTGGAGCTGGGGTTGGGGCCCCCTGGGGTTAGGCCCCTGGAGCTGTGGTTCGGGCGCTCACGGGTTGGGCCCCTGGAGCTGGTGTTGGGGTCCCCAGGGGTTGGGCCCCTGGAGCTTGGGTTGGAGCCCCCAGGGGTTAGGACCCTGGAGCTATGGTTCGGGCGCTCAGGGGTTGGGCCCCTGGAACTGGGGTTGGGGCCCCCAGGGGTTAGGCCACTGGAGCTATGGTTTGGGTGCTCAGGGGTTGAGCCCCTGGAGCTGGGGTCGAGGGCCTCGTTGGTTGGGTCCCTGGAGCTGGGGTTGGGGCCCCCGGGGGTTAGGCCCCTGGATCTATGTTTCGGGTGCTAAGGGGTTGGGCCCCTGGAGCTGGTGTTGGGGCCCCCAGGGGTTGGGCTCCTGGAGCTGGGGTTGGGTCCCCTAGGGTTTAGGCCCCTGGAGCTTTGGTTTGGGCGCTCAGGGGTTGGGCCCCTGGAGCTGGTGTTGGGCCCCCCAGGGGTTAGGCCCCTGGAGCTATGGTTCGGGCGCTCAGGGGTTGGGCCCTTGGAGCTGGTGTTGGGGCCCACAGAGGTTAGGCCCCTGGAGCTATGGTTCGGGCGCTCAGGAGATGGGCCCCTGGAGCTGGTGTTGGGGCCCCCAGGGGTTGGGTCCCTGGAGCTGGTTTTGGGGCCCCAGGGGTTAGGCCCCTGGAGCTACGGTTCGGGCGCTCAGGGGTTGGGCCCCTGGAGCTGGAGTTTGGGCCCCAGGGGTGGGGCCCCTGGAGATATGGTTCGGACGCTCTTGGGTTGGGCCCCTGGAGCTGGTGTTGTGGCCCCCAGGGTTTGGGCTCCTGGAGCTGGTGCTGGGATCCCCAGGGGTTTTCCCCTAGAGCTGGGGTTTTGGCCCCCAGGGGTTAGGCCCCTGGAGCTATGCTTCGGACGCTCAGCGCTTGTACCCCTGGAGCTGGGGTTGAGGCCCCCAGGGGTTAGGCCACTGGAGCTATGGTTTGGGCGCTCAGGGGTTGGGCCCCTTGAGCTGGTGTTGGGGCCCCCAGGGGTTGGGCCCCTGGAGCTCGTGTTGGGGCCCCAGGGGTTAGGCCCCTGGAGCTATGGTTCGGGCTCTAAGGGGATGGGCCCCTGGAGCTGTGGTTTGGGCGCTCACGGGTTGGGCCCCTGGAGCTGGTGTTGGGGTCCCCAGGGGTTGGGCCCCTGGAGCTTGGGTTGGAGCCCCCAGGGGATAGGCCCCTGGAGCTATGGTTCGGGCGCTCAGGGGTTGGGCCCCTGGAGCTGGTGTTGGAGCCCCCAGGTGTTGGGCCCCTGGAGCTGGGGTTAGGGCCCCCAGGGGTTAGGCCCCTGGAGCTATGGTTGGGCGCTCAGGGGTTGGGCCCCTGGAGCTGGAGTTTGGGCCCCAGGGGTGGGGCCCCTGGAGCTATGGTTCGGACGCTCTGGGGTTGGGCCCCTGGAGCTGGTGTTGTGGCCTCCAGGGGTTGTGCTCCTGGAGCTGGTGTTGGGGCCCCCAGGGGTTTTCCCCTGGAGCTGGGGTTTTGGCCCCCAGGGGTTAGGCCCCTAGAGCTATGTTTCGGACGCTCAGCACTTGTACCCCTGGAGCTGGGGTTGGGGCCCCAGGGGTTAGGCCCCTGGAGCTATGGTTCGGGCGCTCAGGGGTTGGGCCCCTGGAGCTGGTGTTGGAGCCCCCAGGTGTTGGGCCCCTGGAGGTGGGGTTAGGGCCCCCAGGGGTTAGGCCCCTGGAGCTATGGTTGGGCGCTCAGGGGTTGGGCCCCTGGAGCTGGAGTTTGGGCCCCAGAGGTGGGGCCCCTGGAGCTATGGTTCGGACGCTCTGGGTTTGGGCCCCTGGAGCTGGTGTTGTGGCCCCCAGGGGTTGAGCTCCTGGAGCTGGTGCTGGGGCCCCCAGGGGTTTTCCCCTGGAGCTGGTGTTGGGGCCCCAGGGGTCAGGCCCCTGGAGCTATGGTTCGGGCGCTCAGGGGTTGGGCCCCTGTTGCTGGTGTTGGGGCCCCCAGGTGTTGGGCCCCTGGAGCTGGGGTTAGGGCCCCCAGGGGTTAGGCCCCTGGAGCTATGGTTCGGGCGCTCAGGTGTTGGGCCCTGGGAGCTGGGGTGGGGGCCCTCAGGGGTAGGCCCCTGTAGCTATGGTTCGAGCGCTCAAGGGTTGGGCTCCTGGAGCTGGTGTTGGGGCCCCTGACCTAAAGTCACCCCCTGCTCTCCCATCCCCCACACAGATAATCCCCACTCCATCACAGTAATGCCCAGAGCATTTCACGCATGGAGCAACAGTAACACTGTGTGGCCATGCAGGTTAATGCCCAGAGCATTTCCTGCATAGAGCAAGAGTGACACCGTGTGTCCACATACGGTAATGCACAGAGCATTTCCCCGCATGGAGCAACAGTGACACCATGTAGCCACACAGGGTAATACACAGTATTTCCCCGCATGGAGCAACAGTGTCACCATGTGGTCACGCAGGGTAATGCACAGAGCATTTCCTGTATGGAGCTACGGTTCGGGCGCTCAGGGGTTAGGCCCCTGGAGCTATGGTTCGGGCACTCAGGTGTTGGGCCTGTGGAGCTGGTGTTGGGGCCCCCAGGGGTTAGGCCCCTGGAGCTTTGGTTCGTGCGCTCAGGGGTTGGGCCCCCGGAGGTGGTGTTGGGGCCCCAAGGGGTTGGGCTCTTGGAGCTGGTGTTGGGGTCCCAGGGGTTAGGCACCTGGAGCTATTGTTCGGGCGCTCAATGGTTGGGCCCCTGGAGCTATGGTTCGGACGCTCAGGGGTTGGGCCCCTGGAGCTGGTGTTGGGGCCCCAAGGGGTTGGGCTCTTGGAGCTGGTGTTGGGGTCCCAGGGGTTAGGCCCCTGGAGCTATGGTTCGGGCGCTCAGGGGTTGGGCCCCCGGAGGTGGTGTTGGGGCCCCAAGGGGTTGGGCTCTTGGAGCTGGTGTTGGGGTCCCAGGGGTTAGGCCCCTGGAGCTATGGTTCGGGCGCTCAGGGGTTGGGCCCCTGGAGCTATGGTTTGGGCGCTCAGGGGTTGGGCCCCTGGAGCTGGTGTTGGGGAGCCAAGGGGTTGGGCTCTTGGAGCTGGTGTTGGGGTCCCAGGGGTTAGGCCCCTGGAGCTATGGTTCGGGCGCTCAGGGGTTGGGCCCCTGGAGCTATGGTTCGGGCGCTCATGGGTTGGGCCCCTGGAGCTGGGGTCGAGGGCCCCAGGGGTTGGGCCCCTGGAGCTGGGGTTGGGGCCCCCAGGGGTTAGGCCACTGGAGCTATTTTTTGGGCCCTCAGGGGTTGTGCCCCTGGAGCTGGTGTTGGGGCCCCCAGGGGTTGGGCCCCTGGAGCTCGTGTTGGGGCCCCAGGGGTTAGGCCCCTGGAGCTATGGTTCGGGCTCTAAGGGGATGGGCCCCTGGAGCTATGGTTCGGGCGCTCAGGGGTTGGGCCCCTGGAGCTCGGGTCGAGGGCCCCAGGGTTTGGACCCCTGGAGCTGGGGTTGGTTCCCCCTGGGGTTAGGCCCCTGGAGCTGTGGTTCGGGCGCTCACGGTTTGGGCCCTTGGAGCTGGGTTGGGGTCCCCAGGGGTTGGGCCTGGAGCTGGGGTTGGGGCCCCCAGGTGTTAGGCCCCTGGAGCTATGGTTCTGGCGCTCAGGGGTTGGGCCCCTGGAACTGGTGTTGGGGCCCCCAGGGGTTCGGCCCCTGGAGCTGGGGTTGGGGCCCCCAGGGGTTAGGCCCCTGGAGCTATGGTTCTGGCGCTCAGGGGTTGGGCCCCTGGATCTCGTGTTGGGGCCCTCAGGGGTTGGGCCCCTGGAGCTGATGTTGCGGCCCCAGGGGTTAGGCCCCTGGAGCTATGGTTCGGGCGCTCAGGGGTTGGGCCCCTGGAGCTGGTGTTGGGGCCCCTGACCTAAAGTCACCCCCTGCTCTCCCATCCCCCACACAGACAGTCCCCACTCCATCACAGTAATGCCCAGAGCATTTCACGCGTGGAGCAACAGTAACGCTGTGTGGCTATGCAGGGTAATGCCCAGAGCATTTCCTGCATGGAGGAAAAGTGACACCGTGTGCCCACATAGGGTAATGTACAGAGCATTTCTCCGCATGGAGCAACAGTGACACCATGTGGTCACGCAGGATAATGCGGAGATCATTTCCTGCATGGAGCTATGGTTCGGGAACTCTGGGGTTGGGCCCCTGGAGCTGATGTTGGGGCTCCCAGGGGTTGGGCCCCTGGAGTTGGTGTTGGGGCCCCAGGGGCTAGGCCCCTGGCGCTATGTTGCGGGCGTTCAGGGGTTGGGCCCTTGGAGCTGGGGTGGGGGCCCCCAGGGGTTAGGCCCCTGGAGGTATTGTTCGGTCGCTCAGGGGTTGGACCCCTTGAACTGGTGTTGGGGCCCCCACGGGTTGGACCCCTGGAGCTTGTGTTGGGGCCCCGGGGGTTAGGCCCCTTGAGCTATGCTTCGGACGCTCAACGCTTGTACCCCTGGAGCTGGGGTTGGGGCCCACAGGGGTTAGGCTACTGGAGCTATGGTTTGGGCGCTCAGGGGTTGAGCCCCTGGAGCTGGGGTCGAGGGCCTCGTTGGTTGGGTCCCTGGAGCTGGGGTTGGGGCCCCCGGGGGTAAGGCCCCTGGATCTATGTTTCGGGTGCTAAGGGGTTGGGCCCCTGGAGCTGGTGTTGGGGCCCCCAGTGGTTGGGCTCCTGGAGCTGGTGTTGGGGCCCCAGGGGTTAGGCCCCTGGAGCTATGGTTCGGGCTCTAAGGGGATGGGCCCCTGGAGCTATGGTTTGGGCGCTCAGGGGTTGGGCCCCTGGAGCTGGAACGAGGGCCCCAGGGTTTGGACTCCTGGAGCTGGGGTTGGGGCCCCCTGGGGTTAGGCCCCTGGAGCTGTGGTTCGGGCGCTCACGGGTTGGGCCCCTGGAGCTGGTGTTGGGGTCCCCAGGGGTTGGGCCCCTGGAGCTTGGGTTGGAGCCCCCAGGGGTTAGGACCCTGGAGCTATGGTTCGGGCGCTCAGGGGTTGGGCCCCTGGAACTGGGGTTGGGGCCCCCAGGGGTTAGGCCACTGGAGCTATGGTTTGGGTGCTCAGGGGTTGAGCCCCTGGAGCTGGGGTCGAGGGCCTCGTTGGTTGGGTCCCTGGAGCTGGGGTCGGGGCCCCCGGGGGTTAGGCCCCTGGATCTATGTTTCGGGTGCTAAGGGGTTGGGCCCCTGGAGCTGATGTTGGGGCCCCCAGGGGTTGGGCTCCTGGAGCTGGGGTTGGGTCCCCTAGGGTTTAGGCCCCTGGAGCTTTGGTTTGGGCGCTCAGGGGTTGGGCACCTGGAGCTGGTGTTGGGCCCCCCAGGGGTTAGGCCCCTGGAGCTATGGTTCGGGCGCTCAGGGATTGGGCCCTTGGAGCTGGTGTTGGGGCCCACAGAGGTTAGGCCCCTGGAGCTGTGGTTTGGGCGCTCACGGGTTGGGCCCCTGGAGCTGGTGTTGGGGTCCCCAGGGGTTGGGCCCCTGGAGCTTGGGTTGGAGCCCCCAGGGGTTAGGCCCCTGGAGCTATGGTTCGGGCGCTCAGGGGTTGGGCCCCTGGAACTCGTGTTGGGGCCCCAGGGGTTGGGCCCCTGGAGCTGGTGTTGGGGCCCCAGGGGTTAGGCCCCTGGAGCTATGGTTCGGGCGCTCAGGGGTTGGGCCCCTGGAGCTGGTGTTGGAGCCCCCAGGGGTTGGGCCCCTGGAGCTGGGGTTAGGGCCCCCAGGGGTTAGGCCCCTGGAGCTATGGTTGGGCGCTAAGGGGTTGGGCCCCTGGAGCTGGAGTTTGGGCCCCAGGGGTGGGGCCCCTGGAGCTATGGTTCGGACGCTCTGGGGTTGGGCCCCTGGAGCTGGTGTTGTGGCCCACAGGGGTTGTGCTCCTGGAGCTGGTGGTGGGGCCCCCAGGGGTTTTCCCCTGGAGCTGGGGTTTTGGCCCCCAGGGGTTAGGCCCCTAGAGCTATGCTTCGGACGCTCAGCGCTTGTACCCCTGGAGCTGGGGTTGGGGCCCCAGGGGTTAGGCCCCTGGAGCTATGGTTCGGGCGCTCAGGGGTTGGGCCCCTGGAGCTGGTGTTGGAGCCCGCAGGTGTTGGGCCCCTGGAGGTGGGGTTAGGGCCCCCAGGGGTTAGGCCCCTGGAGCTATGGTTGGGCGCTCAGGGGTTGGGCCCCTGGAGCTGGAGTTTGGGCCCCAGAGGTGGGGCCCCTGGAGCTATGGTTCGGACGCTCTGGGTTTGGGCCCCTGGAGCTGGTGTTGTGGCCCCCAGGGGTTGAGCTCCTGGAGCTGGTGCTGTGGCCCCCAGGGGTTTTCCCCTGGAGCTGGTGTTGGGGCCCCAGGGGTCAGGCCCCTGGAGCTATGGTTCGGGCGCTCAGGGGTTGGGCCCCTGTTGCTGGTGTTGGGGCCCCCAGGTGTTGGGCCCCTGGAGCTGGGGTTAGGGCCCCCAGGGGTTAGGCCCCTGGAGCTATGGTTCGGGCGCTCAGGTGTTGGGTCCTGGGAGCTGGGGTGGGGGCCCTCAGGGGTTAGACCCCTGTAGCTATGGTTCGAGCGCTCAAGGGTTGGGCTCCTGGAGCTGGTGTTGGGGCCCCTGACCTAAAGTCACCCCCTGCTCTCCCATCCCCCACACAGATAATCCACACTCCATCACAGTAATGCCCAGAGCATTTCACGCATGGAGCAACAGTAACACTGTGTGGCCATGCAGGGTAATGCCCAGAGCATTTCCTGCATAGAGCAAGAGTGACACCGTGTGTCCACATACGGTAATGCACAGAGCATTTCCCCGCATGGAGCAACAGTGACACCATGTAGCCACACAGGGTAATACACAGTATTTCCCCGCATGGAGCAACAGTGTCACCATGTTTTCACGCAGGGTAATGCACAGAGCATTTCCTGTATGGAGCTACGGTTCGGGCGCTCAGGGGTTAGGCCCCTGGAGCTATGGTTCGGGCACTCAGGTGTTGGGCCTGTGGAGCTGGTGTTGGGGCCCCCAGGAGTTAGGCCCCTGGAGCTTTGGTTCGTGCGCTCAGGGGTTGGGCCCCCGGAGGTGGTGTTGGGGCCCCAAGGGGTTGGGCTCTTGGAGCTGGTGTTGGGGTCCCAGGGGTTAGGCACCTGGAGCTATTGTTCGGGCGCTCAATGGTTGGGCCCCTGGAGCTATGGTTCGGACGCTCAGGGGTTGGGCCCCTGGAGCTGGTGTTGGGGCCCCAAGGGGTTGGGCTCTTGGAGCTGGTGTTGGGGTCCCAGGGGTTAGGCCCCTGGAGCTATTGTTCGGGCACTCAATGGTTGGGCCCCTGGATCTATGTTTTGGACGCTCAGGGGTTGGGCCCCTGGAGCTGGTGTTGGGGAGCCAAGGGGTTGGGCTCTTGGAGCTGGTGTTGGGGTCCCAGGGGTTAGGCTCCTGGAGCTATGGTTCGGGCGCTCAGGGGTTGGGCCCCTGGAGCTATGGTTCGGGCGCTCATGTGTTGGGCCCCTGGAGCTGGGGTCGAGGGCCCCAGGGGTTGGGCCCCTGGAGCTGGGGTTGGGGCCCCCGGGGGTTATTGACCTGGAGCTATGGTTCGGGCGCTCAGGGGTTGGGCCCTTGGAGCCTGGGTGGGGCCCCCATGGGTTAGGCCCCTAGAGCTATGGTTCAGGCGCTCAGGGGTTGGGCCCCTGGAGCTGGTGTTGGGGTCCCCAGGGGTTAGGCCACTGGAGGTATTGTTCGGGCGCTCAGGGGTTGGTTCCCTGGAGCTGCTGTTGGGGCCCCCAGGGGTTGGGCCCCTGGAGCTGGTGTTGGTCCCCCGGGGGTTAGGCCCCTGGAGCTATGGTTCGGGTGCTCAGGGGTTGGGCCCCTTTAACTGGTGTTGAGGCCCCCAGGGGTTGGGCCCCTGGAGCTGGTGTTGGGGCCCCCAGGGGTTGGTCCCCTGGAGCTGGTGTTGGAGCCCCAGGGGTTAGGTCCCTAGAGCTAGGGTTCGGGCGCTCAGGGGTTGGGCCCCTGGAGCTGGTGTTGGGGCCCCCAGGTGTTGGGCCCCTGGAGCTGGGGTTAGGGCCCCCAGGGGTTAGGCCCCTGGAGCTATGGTTGGGTGCTCAGGGGTTGGGCCGCTGGAGCTGGAGTTTGGGCCCCAGGGGTTGGGCCCCTGGAGCTATGATTCGGACGCTCTGGGGTTGGGCCCCTGGAGCTGGTGCTGTGGCCCCCAGGGGTTTTCCCCTGGAGCTGGGGTTTTGGCCCCCAGGGGTAAGGCCCCTGGAGCTATGCTTCGGACGCTCAGTGCTTGTACCCCTGGAGCTGGGGTTGGGGCCCCCAGGGGTTAGGCCACTGGAGCTATGGTTTGGGCGCTCAGGGGTTGGGCCCATGGAGCTGGTGTAGGGGCCCCCAGGGTTTGGGCCCCTGGAGCTCGTGTTGGGGCCCCAGGGGTTAGGCCCCTGGAGCTATGGTTCGGGCTCTAAGGGGATGGGCCCCTGGAGCTATGGTTTGGTCGCTCAGGGGTTGGGCCCCTGGAGCTGGGGTCGAGGGCCCCTGGGTTTGGTCCCCTGGAGCTGGGGTTGGGGCCCCCTGGGGTTAGGCCCCTGGAGCTGTGGTTCGTGCGCTCACGGTTTGGGCCCCTGGAGCTGGTGTTGGGGTCCCCAGGGGTTGGGCCCCTGGAGCTGGGGTTGGGGCCCCCAGGGGTTAGGCCCCTGGAGCTATGGTTCTGGCGCTCAGGGGTTGGGCCCCTGGAACTCATGTTGGGGCCCCCAGGGGTTGGGCCCCTGGAGCTGGTGTTGGGGCCCCAGGGGTTAGGCCCCTGGAGCTATGGTTCGGGCGCTCAGGGGTTGGGCCCCTGGAGCTGGTGTTGGGGCCCCCAGGTGTTGGGCCCCTGGAGCTGGGGTTAGGGCCCCCAGGGGTTAGGCCCCTGGAGCTATGGGTCGGGCGCTCAGGTTTTGGGCCCTTGGAGCTGGGGTGGGGGCCCTCAGGGGTTAGGCCCCTGTAGCTATGGTTCGAGCGCTCAAGGGTTGTACCTCTGGAGCTGGTGTTGGGGCCCCTGACCTAAAGTCACCCCCTGCTCTCCCATCCCCCACACAGATAATCCCCACTCCATCACAGTAATGCCCAGAGCATTTCACGCATGGAGCAACAATAACACTGTGTGGCTATGCAGGGTAATGCCCAGAGCATTTCCTGCCTAGAGCAAGAATGAAACCGTGTGGCCTCATAGGGTAATGCACAGAGCATTTCCCCGCATGGAGCAACAGTGACACCATGTAGCCACACAGGGTAATACACAGTATTTCCCCGCATGGAGCAACAGTGTCACCATGTGGTCACGCAGGGTAATGCACAGAGCATTTCCTGTATGGAGCTACGGTTCGGGCGCTCAGGGGTTAGGCCCCTGGAGCTATGGTTCGGGCACTCAGGTGTTGGGCCTGTGGAGCTGGTGTTGGGGCCCCCAGGGGTTAGGCCCCTGGAGCTTTGGTTCGTGCGCTCAGGGGTTGGGCCCCCGGAGGTGGTGTTGGGGCCCCAAGGGGTTGGGCTCTTGGAGCTGGTGTTGGGGTCCCAGGGGTTAGGCACCTGGAGCTATTGTTCGGGCGCTCAATGGTTGGGCCCCTGGAGCTATGGTTCGGACGCTCAGGGGTTGGGCCCCTGGAGCTGGTGTTGGGGCCCCAAGGGGTTGGGCTCTTGGAGCTGGTGTTGGGGTCCCAGGGGTTAGGCCCCTGGAGCTATGGTTCGGGCGCTCAGGGGTTGGGCCCCCGGAGGTGGTGTTGGGGCCCCAAGGGGTTGGGCTCTTGGAGCTGGTGTTGGGGTCCCAGGGGTTAGGCCCCTGGAGCTATGGTTCGGGCACTCAGGGGTTGGGCCCCTGGAGCTATGGTTCGGACGCTCAGGGGTTGGGCCCCTGGAGCTGGTGTTGGGGAGCCAAGGGGTTGGGCTCTTGGAGCTGGTGTTGGGGTCCCAGGGGTTAGGCCCCTGGAGCTATGGTTCGGGCGCTCAGGGGTTGGGCCCCTGGAGCTATGGTTCGGGCGCTCATGGGTTCGGCCCCTGGAGCTGGGGTCGAGGGCCCCAGGGGTTGGGCCCCTGGAGCTGGGGTTGGGGCCCCCAGGGGTTAGGCCACTGGAGCTATTTTTTGGGCCCTCAGGGGTTGTGCCCCTGGAGCTGGTGTTGGGGCCCCCAGGGGTTGGGCCCCTGGAGCTCGTGTTGGGGCCCCAGGGGTTAGGCCCCTGGAGCTATGGTTCGGGCTCTAAGGGGATGGGCCCCTGGAGCTATGGTTTGGGCGCTCAGGGGTTGGGCCCCTGGAGCTGGGGTCGAGGGCCCCAGGGTTTGGACCCCTGGAGCTGGGGTTGGTTCCCCCTGGGGTTAGGCCCCTGGAGCTGTGGTTCGGGCGCTCACGGTTTGGGCCCTTGGAGCTGGTGTTGGGGTCCCCAGGGGTTGGGCCTGGAGCTGGGGTTGGGGCCCCCAGGTGTTAGGCCCCTGGAGCTATGGTTCTGGCGCTCAGGGGTTGGGCCCCTGGAACTCGTGTTGGGGCCCCCAGGGGTTCGGCCCCTGGAGCTGGGGTTGGGGCCCCCAGGGGTTAGGCCCCTGGAGCTATGGTTCTGGCGCTCAGGGGTTGGGCCCCTGGATCTCGTGTTGGGGCCCTCAGGGGTTGGGCCCCTGGAGCTGATGTTGGGGCCCCAGGGGTTAGGCCCCTGGAGCTATGGTTCGGGCGCTCAGGGGTTGGGCCCCTGGAGCTGGTGTTGGGGCCCCTGACCTAAAGTCACCCCCTGCTCTCCCATCCCCCACACAGACAGTCCCCACTCCATCACAGTAATGCCCAGAGCATTTCACGCGTGGAGCAACAGTAACACTGTGTGGCTATGCAGGGTAATGCCCAGAGCATTTCCTGCATGGAGGAAAAGTGACACCGTGTGCCCACATAGGGTAATGTACAGAGCATTTCTCCGCATGGAGCAACAGTGACACCATGTGGTCACGCAGGATAATGCGGAGATCATTTCCTGCATGGAGCTATGGTTCGGGAACTCTGGGGTTGGGCCCCTGGAGCTGATGTTGGGGCTCCCAGGGGTTGGGCCCCTGGAGTTGGTGTTGGGGCCCCAGGGGCTAGGCCCCTGGCGCTATGTTGCGGGCGTTCAGGGGTTGGGCCCTTGGAGCTGGGGTGGGGGCCCCCAGGGGTTAGGCCCCTGGAGGTATTGTTCGGTCGCTCAGGGGTTGGACCCCTTGAACTGGTGTTGGGGCCCCCACGGGTTGGACCCCTGGAGCTTGTGTTGGGGCCCCGGGGGTTAGGCCCCTTGAGCTATGCTTCGGACGCTCAACGCTTGTACCCCTGGAGCTGGGGTTGGGGCCCACAGGGGTTAGGCTACTGGAGCTATGGTTTGGGCGCTCAGGGGTTGAGCCCCTGGAGCTGGGGTCGAGGGCCTCGTTGGTTGGGTCCCTGGAGCTGGGGTTGGGGCCCCCGGGGGTAAGGCCCCTGGATCTATGTTTCGGGTGCTAAGGGGTTGGGCCCCTGGAGCTGGTGTTGGGGCCCCCAGTGGTTGGGCTCCTGGAGCTGGTGTTGGGGCCCCAGGGGTTAGGCCCCTGGAGCTATGGTTCGGGCTCTAAGGGGATGGGCCCCTGGAGCTATGGTTTGGGCGCTCAGGGGTTGGGCCCCTGGAGCTGGAACGAGGGCCCCAGGGTTTGGACTCCTGGAGCTGGGGTTGGGGCCCCCTGGGGTTAGGCCCCTGGAGCTGTGGTTCGGGCGCTCACGGGTTGGGCCCCTGGAGCTGGTGTTGGGGTCCCCAGGGGTTGGGCCCCTGGAGCTTGGGTTGGAGCCCCCAGGGGTTAGGACCCTGGAGCTATGGTTCGGGCGCTCAGGGGTTGGGCCCCTGGAACTGGGGTTGGGGCCCCCAGGGGTTAGGCCACTGGAGCTATGGTTTGGGTGCTCAGGGGTTGAGCCTCTGGAGCTGGGGTCGAGGGCCTCGTTGGTTGGGTCCCTGGAGCTGGGGTTGGGGCCCCCGGGGGTTAGGCCCCTGGATCTATGTTTCGGGTGCTAAGGGGTTGGGCCCCTGGAGCTGATGTTGGGGCCCCCAGGGGTTGGGCTCCTGGAGCTGGGGTTGGGTCCCCTAGGGTTTAGGCCCCTGGAGCTTTGGTTTGGGCGCTCAGGGGTTGGGCACCTGGAGCTGGTGTTGGGCCCCCCAGGGGTTAGGCCCCTGGAGCTATGGTTCGGGCGCTCAGGGATTGGGCCCTTGGAGCTGGTGTTGGGGCCCACAGAGGTTAGGCCCCTGGAGCTGTGGTTTGGGCGCTCACGGGTTGGGCCCCTGGAGCTGGTGTTGTGGTCCCCAGGGGTTGGGCCCCTGGAGCTTGGGTTGGAGCCCCCAGGGGTTAGGCCCCTGGAGCTATGGTTCGGGCGCTCAGGGGTTGGGCCCCTGGAACTCGTGTTGGGGCCCCAGGGGTTGGGCCCCTGGAGCTGGTGTTGGGGCCCCAGGGGTTAGGCCCCTGGAGCTATGGTTCGGGCGCTCAGGGGTTGGGCCCCTGGAGCTGGTGTTGGAGCCCCCAGGTGTTGGGCCCCTGGAGCTGGGGTTAGGGCCCCCAGGGGTTAGGCCCCTGGAGCTATGGTTGGGCGCTAAGGGGTTGGGCCCCTGGAGCTGGAGTTTGGGCCCCAGGGGTGGGGCCCCTGGAGCTATGGTTCGGACGCTCTGGGGTTGGGCCCCTGGAGCTGGTGTTGTGGCCCCCAGGGGTTGTGCTCCTGGAGCTGGTGGTGGGGCCCCCAGGGGTTTTCCCCTGGAGCTGGGGTTTTGGCCCCCAGGGGTTAGGCCCCTAGAGCTATGCTTCGGACGCTCAGCGCTTGTACCCCTGGAGCTGGGGTTGGGGCCCCAGGGGTTAGGCCCCTGGAGCTATGGTTCGGGCGCTCAGGGGTTGGGCCCCTGGAGCTGGTGTTGGAGCCCGCAGGTGTTGGGCCCCTGGAGGTGGGGTTAGGGCCCCCAGGGGTTAGGCCCCTGGAGCTATGGTTGGGCGCTCAGGGGTTGGGCCCCTGGAGCTGGAGTTTGGGCCCCAGAGGTGGGGCCCCTGGAGCTATGGTTCGGACGCTCTGGGTTTGGGCCCCTGGAGCTGGTGTTGTGGCCCCCAGGGGTTGAGCTCCTGGAGCTGGTGCTGTGGCCCCCAGGGGTTTTCCCCTGGAGCTGGTGTTGGGGCCCCAGGGGTCAGGCCCCTGGAGCTATGGTTCGGGCGCTCAGGGGTTGGGCCCCTGTTGCTGGTGTTGGGGCCCCCAGGTGTTGGGCCCCTGGAGCTGGGGTTAGGGCCCCCAGGGGTTAGGCCCCTGGAGCTATGGTTCGGGCGCTCAGGTGTTGGGTCCTGGGAGCTGGGGTGGGGGCCCTCAGGGGTTAGGCCCCTGTAGCTATGGTTCGAGCGCTCAAGGGTTGGGCTCCTGGAGCTGGTGTTGGGGCCCCTGACCTAAAGTCACCCCCTGCTCTCCCATCCCCCACACAGATAATCCCCACTCCATCACAGTAATGCCCAGAGCATTTCACGCATGGAGCAACAGTAACACTGTGTGGCCATGCAGGGTAATGCCCAGAGCATTTCCTGCATAGAGCAAGAGTGACACCGTGTGTCCACATACGGTAATGCACAGAGCATTTCCCCGCATGGAGCAACAGTGACACCATGTAGCCACACAGGGTAATACACAGTATTTCCCCGCATGGAGCAACAGTGTCACCATGTTTTCACGCAGGGTAATGCACAGAGCATTTCCTGTATGGAGCTACGGTTCGGGCGCTCAGGGGTTAGGCCCCTGGAGCTATGGTTCGGGCACTCAGGTGTTGGGCCTGTGGAGCTGGTGTTGGGGCCCCCAGGAGTTAGGCCCCTGGAGCTTTGGTTCGTGCGCTCAGGGGTTGGGCCCCCGGAGGTGGTGTTGGGGCCCCAAGGGGTTGGGCTCTTGGAGCTGGTGTTGGGGTCCCAGGGGTTAGGCACCTGGAGCTATTGTTCGGGCGCTCAATGGTTGGGCCCCTGGAGCTATGGTTCGGACGCTCAGGGGTTGGGCCCCTGGAGCTGGTGTTGGGGCCCCAAGGGGTTGGGCTCTTGGAGCTGGTGTTGGGGTCCCAGGGGTTAGGCCCCTGGAGCTATTGTTCGGGCACTCAATGGTTGGGCCCCTGGATCTATGTTTTGGACGCTCAGGGGTTGGGCCCCTGGAGCTGGTGTTGGGGAGCCAAGGGGTTGGGCTCTTGGAGCTGGTGTTGGGGTCCCAGGGGTTAGGCTCCTGGAGCTATGGTTCGGGCGCTCAGGGGTTGGGCCCCTGGAGCTATGGTTCGGGCGCTCATGTGTTGGGCCCCTGGAGCTGGGGTCGAGGGCCCCAGGGGTTGGGCCCCTGGAGCTGGGGTTGGGGCCCCCGGGGGTTATTGACCTGGAGCTATGGTTCGGGCGCTCAGGGGTTGGGCCCTTGGAGCCTGGGTGGGGCCCCCATGGGTTAGGCCCCTAGAGCTATGGTTCAGGCGCTCAGGGGTTGGGCCCCTGGAGCTGGTGTTGGGGTCCCCAGGGGTTAGGCCACTGGAGGTATTGTTCGGGCGCTCAGGGGTTGGTTCCCTGGAGCTGCTGTTGGGGCCCCCAGGGGTTGGGCCCCTGGAGCTGGTGTTGGTCCCCCGGGGGTTAGGCCCCTGGAGCTATGGTTCGGGTGCTCAGGGGTTGGGCCCCTTTAACTGGTGTTGAGGCCCCCAGGGGTTGGGCCCCTGGAGCTGGTGTTGGGGCCCCCAGGGGTTGGTCCCCTGGAGCTGGTGTTGGAGCCCCAGGGGTTAGGTCCCTAGAGCTAGGGTTCGGGCGCTCAGGGGTTGGGCCCCTGGAGCTGGTGTTGGGGCCCCCAGGTGTTGGGCCCCTGGAGCTGGGGTTAGGGCCCCCAGGGGTTAGGCCCCTGGAGCTATGGTTGGGCGCTCAGGGGTTGGGCCGCTGGAGCTGGAGTTTGGGCCCCAGGGGTTGGGCCCCTGGAGCTATGATTCGGACGCTCTGGGGTTGGGCCCCTGGAGCTGGTGCTGTGGCCCCCAGGGGTTTTCCCCTGGAGCTGGGGTTTTGGCCCCCAGGGGTAAGGCCCCTGGAGCTATGCTTCGGACGCTCAGTGCTTGTACCCCTGGAGCTGGGGTTGGGGCCCCCAGGGGTTAGGCCACTGGAGCTATGGTTTGGGCGCTCAGGGGTTGGGCCCATGGAGCTGGTGTAGGGGCCCCCAGGGTTTGGGCCCCTGGAGCTCGTGTTGGGGCCCCAGGGGTTAGGCCCCTGGAGCTATGGTTCGGGCTCTAAGGGGATGGGCCCCTGGAGCTATGGTTTGGTCGCTCAGGGGTTGGGCCCCTGGAGCTGGGGTCGAGGGCCCCTGGGTTTGGTCCCCTGGAGCTGGGGTTGGGGCCCCCTGGGGTTAGGCCCCTGGAGCTGTGGTTCGTGCGCTCACGGTTTGGGCCCCTGGAGCTGGTGTTGGGGTCCCCAGGGGTTGGGCCCCTGGAGCTGGGGTTGGGGCCCCCAGGGGTTAGGCCCCTGGAGCTATGGTTCTGGCGCTCAGGGGTTGGGCCCCTGGAACTCATGTTGGGGCCCCCAGGGGTTGGGCCCCTGGAGCTGGTGTTGGGGCCCCAGGGGTTAGGCCCCTGGAGCTATGGTTCGGGCGCTCAGGGGTTGGGCCCCTGGAGCTGGGGTCGAGGGCCCCAGGGGTTGGGCCCCTGGAGCTGGGGTTGGGGCCCCCGGGGGTTATTCACCTGGAGCTATGGTTCGGGCGCTCAGGGGTTGGGCCCTTGGAGCTGGGGTGGGGGCCCTCAGGGGTTAGGCCCCTGTAGCTATGGTTAGAGCGCTCAAGGGTTGGACCCCTGGAGCTGGTGTTGGGGCCCCTGACCTAAAGTCACCCCCTGCTCTCCCATCCCCCACACAGATAATCCCCACTCCATCACAGTAATGCCCAGAGCATTTCACGCATGGAGCAACAATAACACTGTGTGGCTATGCAGGGTAATGCCCAGATCATTTCTTGCATAGAGCAAGAATGACACCGTGTGGCCACATAGGGTAATGCACAGAGCATTTCCCCGCATGGAGCAACAGTGACACCATGTAGCCACACAGGGTAATACACAGAGCATTTCCCCGCATGGAGCAACAGTGACACCATGTGGTCACGCAGGGTAATGCACAGAGCATTTCCTGCATGGAGCTATGGTTCGGGCGCTCAGGGGTTAGGCCCCTGGAGCTATGGTTCGGGTGCTCAGGTTTTGGGCCCTTGGAGCTGGGGTGGGGGCCCTCAGGGGTTAGGCCCCTCTAGCTATGGTTCAAGCGCTCAAGGATTGGACCCCTGGAGCTGGTGTTGTGGCCCCTGACCTAAAGTCACCCCCTGCTCTCCCATCCCCCACACAGATAATCCTCACTCCATCACAGTAATGCCCAGAGCATTTCACGCATGGAGCAACAATAACACTGTGTGGCTATGCAGGGTAATGCCCAGAGCATTTCCTGCCTAGAGCAAGAATGACACCGTGTGGCCACATAGGGTAATGCACAGAGCATTTCCCCGCATGGAGCAACAGTGACACCATGTAGCCACACAGGGTAATACACAGAGCATTTCCCCGCATGGAGCAACAGTGACACCATGTGGTCACGCAGGGTAATGCACAGAGCATTTCCTGCATGGAGCTATGGTTCGGGCGCTCAGGGGTTAGGCCCCTGGAGCTATGGTTCGGGCACTCAGGGGTTGGGCCTGTGGAGCTGGTGTTGGGGCCCCAGGGGTTAGGCCTCTGGAAGTATTGTTCGGGCGCTCAGGGGTTGGGCCCTTGGAGCTGGTGTTGGGGCCCCCAGGGGTTAGGCCCCTGGAGCTTTGGTTCGTACGCTCAGGGGTTGGGCCCCCGGAGGTGGTGTTGGGGCCCCAAGGGGTTGGGCTCTTGGAGCTGGTGTTGGGGTCCCAGGGGTTAGGCCCCTGGAGCTATGGTTCGGGCGCTCAATGGTTGGGCCCCTGGAGCTATGGTTCGGACGCTCAGGGGTTGGGCCCCTGGAGCTGGTGTTGGGGAGCCAAGGGGTTGGGCTCTTGGAGCTGGTGTTGGGGTCCCAGGGGTTAGGCCCCTGGAGCTATGGTTAGGGCGCTCAGGGGTTGGGCCCCTGGAGCTATGGTTCGGGCGCTCATGTGTTGGGCCCCTGGAGCTGGGGTCGAGGGCCCCAGGGGTTGGGCCCCTGGAGCTGGGGTTGGGGCCCCCGGGGGTTATTCAACTGGAGCTATGGTTCGGGGGCTTAGGGGTTCGGCCCTTGGAGCTGGGGTGGGGCCCCCATGGGTTAGGCCCCTAGAGCTATGGTTCAGGCGCTCAGGGGTTGGGCCCCTGGAGCTGGTGTTGGGGTCCCCAGGGGTTAGGCCACTGGAACTATGGTTTGGGCGCTCAGGGGTTGGGCCCCTGGAGCTGGTGTTGGGGCCCCCAGGGGTTGGACCCCTGGAGCTCGTGTTGGGGCCCCAGGGGTTAGGCCCCTGGAGCTATGGTTCGGGCTCTAAGGGGATGGGCCCCTGGAGCTATGGTTTGGTCGCTCAGGGGTTGGGCCCCTGGAGCTGGGGTCGTGGGCCCCAGGGTTTTGTCCCCTGGAGCTATGGTTAGAGCGCTCAAGGGTTGGACCCCTGGAGCTGGTGTTGGGGCCCCTGACCTAAAGTCACCCCCTGCTCTCCCATCCCCCACACAGATAATCCCCACTCCATCACAGTAATGCCCAGAGCACTTCACGCATGGAGCAACAATAACACTGTGTGGCTATGCAGGGTAATGCCCAGAGCATTTCCTGCCTAGAGCAAGAATGACACCGTGTGGCCACATAGGGTAATGCACAGAGCATTTCCCCGCATGGAGCAACAGTGACACCATGTAGCCACACAGGGTAATACACAGAGCATTTCCCCGCATGGAGCAACAGTGACACCATGTGGTCACGCAGGGTAATGCACAGAGCATTTCCTGCATGGAGCTATGGTTCGGGCGCTCAGGGGTTAGGCCCCTGGAGCTGCTGTTGTGGCCCCCAGGGGTTGGGCTCCTGGAGCTGGAGTTTGGCCCCAGGGGTGGGGCCCCTGGAGCTATGGTTCGGACGCTCTGGGGTTGGGCCCCTGGAGCTGCTCTTGTGGCCCCCAGGGGTTGGGATCCTGGAGCTGGTGCTGGGGCCCCTGACCTAAAGTCACCCACTGCTCTCCCATCCCCCACACAGATAATCCCCACTCTATCACAGTAATGCCCAGAGTATTTCACGCCTGGAGCAACAGTAACACTGTGTGGCCATGCAGGGTAATGCCCACAGCATTTCCTGCATAGAGCAAGAATGACACCGTGTGGCCTCATAGGGTAATGCACATAGCATTTCCCCGCATGGAGCAACAGTGACACCATGTAGCCACACAGGGTAATACACAGAGCATTTCCCCGCATGGAGCAACAGTGTCACCATGTGGTCACGCAGGGTAATGCACAGAGCATTTCCTGCATGGAGCTATGGTTCGGGCGCTCAGGTGTTGGGCCTGTGGAGCTGGTGTTGGGGCCCCAGGGGTTAGGCATCTGGAGTTATTGTTCGGGCGCAAAGGGGTTGGGCCCTTGGAGCTGGCGTTAGGGCCCCCATGGGTTTGGGGCCTGGAGCTTTGGTTCGTGCGCTCAGGGGTTGGGGCCCCGGAGGTGGTGTTGGGGCCCCAAGGGGTTGGGCTCTTGGAGCTGGTGTTGGGGTCCCAGGGGTTAGGCCCCTGGAGCTATGGTTCAGGCGCTCAGGGGTTGGGCCCCTGGAGCTATGGTTCGGACGCTCAGGGGTTGGGCCCCTGGAGCTGGTGTTGGGGAGCCAAGGGGTTGGGCTCTTGGAGCTGGTGTTGGGGTCCCAGGGGTTAGGCCCCTGGAGCTATGGTTCGGGCGCTCAGGGGTTGGGCCCCTGGAGCTATGGTTCAGGCGCTCATGGGTTGGGACCCTGGAGCTGGGGTCGAGGGCCCCAGGGGTTGGGCCCCTGGAGCTGGGGTTGGGGCCCCCGGGGGTTATTCACCTGGAGCTATGGTTCGGGCGCTCAGGGGTTGGGACCTTGGAGCTGGGGTGGGACCCCATGGGTTATGCCCCTAGAGCTATGGTTCAGGCGCTCAGGGGTTGGGCCCCTGGAGCTGGTGTTGGGGTCCCCAGGGGTTAGGCCCCTGGAGGTATTGTTCGGACGCTCAGGGGTTGGTTCCCTGGAGCTACTGTTGGGGCCCCCAGGGGTTGGTCCCCTGGAGCTGGTGTTGGAGCCCCATGGGTTAGGTCCCTGGAGCTAGGGTTCGGGTGCTCAGGGGTTGGGCCCCTTTAACTGGTGATGAGGCCCCCAGGGGTTGGGCCCCTGGAGCTGGTGTTGGGGCCCCCAGGGGTTGGTCCCCTGGAGCTGGTGTTGGAGCCCCATGGGTTAGGTCCCTGGAGCTAGGGTTCGGGCGCTCAGGGGTTGGGCCCCTGGAGCTGGTGTTGGGGCCCCCAGGGGTTGGACCCCTGGAGCTCGTGTTGGGGCCCCAGGGGTTAGGCCCCTGGAGCTATGGTTCGGGCTCTAAGGGGATGGGCCCCTGGAGCTATGGTTTGGTCGCTCAGGGGTTGGGCCCCTGGAGCTGGGGTCGAGGGCCCCAGGGTTTGGTCCCCTGGAGCTATGGTTAGAGCGCTCAAGGGTTGGACCCCTGGAGCTGGTGTTGGGGCCCCTGACCTAAAGTCACCCCCTGCTCTCCCATCCCTCACACAGATAATCCCCACTCCATCACAGTAATGCCCAGAGCACTTCACGCATAGAGCAACAATAATACTGTGTGGCTATGCAGGGTAATGCCCAGAGCATTTCCTGCCTAGAGCAAGAATGACACCGTGTGGCCACATAGGGTAATGCACAGAGCATTTCCCCGCATGGAGCAACAGTGACACCATGTAGCCACACAGGGTAATACACAGAGCATTTCCCCGCATGGAGCAACAGTGACATCATGTAGTCACGCAGGGTAATGCACAGAGCATTTCCTGCATGGAGCTATGGTTCGGGCGCTCAGGGGTTAGGCCCCTGGAGCTGCTGTTGTGGCCCCCAGGGGTTGGGCTCCT
Source organism: Gopherus flavomarginatus (assembly GCF_025201925.1). Classification (NCBI taxonomy): domain Eukaryota; kingdom Metazoa; phylum Chordata; order Testudines; family Testudinidae; genus Gopherus; species Gopherus flavomarginatus. The sequence continues at coordinate 12,597 of NW_026115188.1, read as the reverse complement.
GGAGCTGGAGTTTGGCCCCAGGGGTGGGGCCCCTGGAGCTATGGTTCGGACGCTCTGGGGTTGGGCCCCTGGAGCTGCTCTTGTGGCCCCCAGGGGTTGGGCTCCTGGAGCTGGTGCTGGGGCCCCTGACCTAAAGTCACCCACTGCTCTCCCATCCCCCACACAGATAATCCCCACTCTATCACAGTAATGCCCAGAGTATTTCACGCATGGAGCAACAGTAACACTGTGTGGCCATGCAGGGTAATGCCCACAGCATTTCCTGCATAGAGCAAGAATGACACCGTGTGGCCTCATAGGGTAATGCACATAGCATTTCCCCGCATGGAGCAACAGTGACACCATGTAGCCACACAGGGTAATACACAGAGCATTTCCCCGCATGGAGCAACAGTGTCACCATGTGGTCACGCAGGGTAATGCACAGAGCATTTCCTGCATGGAGCTATGGTTCGGGCGCTCAGGTGTTGGGCCTGTGGAGCTGGTGTTGGGGCCCCAGGGGTTAGGCATCTGGAGGTATTGTTTGGGCGCAAAGGGGTTGGGCCCTTGGAGCTGGCGTTAGGGCCCCCATGGGTTTGGGGCTTGGAGCTTTGGTTTGTGCGCTCAGGGGTTGGGGCCCCGGAGGTGGTGTTGGGGCCCCAAGGGGTTGGGCTCTTGAAGCTGGTGTTGGGGTCCCAGGGGTTAGGCCCCTGGAGCTATGGTTCAGGCGCTCAGGGGTTGGGCCCCTGGAGCTATGGTTCGGACGCTCAGGGGTTGGGCCCCTGGAGCTGGTGTTGGGGAGCCAAGGGGTTGGGCTCTTGGAGCTGGTGTTGGGGTCCCAGGGGTTAGGCCCCTGGAGCTATGGTTCGGGCGCTCAGGGGTTGGGCCCCTGGAGCTATGGTTCGGGCGCTCATGGGTTGGGACCCTGGAGCTGGGGTCGAGGGCCCCAGGGGTTGGGCCCCTGGAGCTGGGGTTGGGGCCCCCGGGGGTTATTCACCTGGAGCTATGGTTCGGGCGCTCAGGGGTTGGGACCTTGGAGCTGGGGTGGGACCCCATGGGTTATGCCCCTAGAGCTATGGTTCAGGCGCTCAGGGGTTGGGCCCCTGGAGCTGGTGTTGGGGTCCCCAGGGGTTAGGCCCCTGGAGGTATTGTTCGGACGCTCAGGGGTTGGTTCCCTGGAGCTACTGTTGGGGCCCCCAGGGGTTGGGCCCCTGGAGCTGGTGTTGGGCCCCCGGGGGTTCGGCCCCTGGAGCTATGGTTCGGGTGCTCAGGGGTTGGGCCCCTTTAACTGGTGATGAGGCCCCCAGGGGTTGGGCCCCTGGAGCTGGTGTTGGGGCCCCCAGGGGTTGGTCCCCTGGAGCTGGTGTTGGAGCCCCATGGGTTAGGTCCCTGGAGCTAGGGTTCGGGCGCTGAGGGGTTGGGCCCCTGGAGCTGGTGTTGGGGCCCCCAGGCGTTGGGCCCCTGGAGTTGGGGTTAGGGCCCCCAGGGTTTAGGCCCCTGGAGCTATGGTTGGGCGCTCAGGGTTTGGGCCCCTGGAGCTGGCGTTTGGGCCCCAGGGGTGGGGCCCCTGGAGCTATGGTTCGGACGCTCAGCGGTTGTACCCCTGGAGCTGGGGTTGGGGCCCCCAGGGGTTAGGCCACTGGAGCTATTTTTTGGGCGCTCAGGGGTTGTGCCCCTGGAGCTGGTGTTGGGGCCCCCAGGCGTTGGGCCCCTGGAGCTCGTGTTGGGGCCCCAGGGGTTAAGCCCCTGGAGCTATGGTTCGGGCTCTAAGGGGATGGGCCCCTGGAGCTGTGGTTTGGGCGCCCAGGGGTTGGGCCCCTGGAGCTGGGGTCGAGAGCCCCAGGGTTTGGACCCCTGGAGCTGGGGTTGGTTCCCCCTGGGGTTAGGCCCCTGGAGCTGTGGTTCGGGCGCTCACGGTTTGGGCCCCTGGAGCTGGTGTTGGGGTCCCCAGGGGTTGGGCCCCTGGAGCTGGGGTTGGGGCCCCCAGGGGTTAGGCCCCTGGAGCTATGGTTCTGGCGCTCAGGGGTTGGGCCCCTGGAACTCGTGTTGGGGCCCCCAGGGGTTGGGCCCCTGGAGCTGGGGTTGGGGCCCCCAGGGGTTAGGCCCCTGGAGCTATGGTTCTGGCACTCAGGGGTTGGGCCCCTGGAACTCGTTATGGGGCCCCCAGGGGTTGGGCCCCTGGAGCTGGTGTTGGGGCCCCAGGGGTTCGGCCCCTGGAGCTATGGTTCGGGCGCTCAGGGGTTGGGCCCCTGGAGCTGGTGTTGGGGCCCCCAGGGGTTAGGGCCCTGGAGCTATGGTTCGGGCACTCAGGGTTTGGGCCCCTGGAGCTGGTGTTGGGGCCCCAGTGGTTGGGCCCCTGGAGCTGGTGTTGGGGCCTCAGGAGTTAGGCCCCTGGAGCTATGGTTAGGGTGCTGAGGGGTTGGGCCCCTGGAGCTATGGTTCGGCGCTCAGTGGTTGGGCCCCTGGAGCTGGGGTCGAGGGCACCAGGGTTTGGATCCCTGGAGCTGGGGTTGGGGCCCCCTGGGGTTAGGCCCGTGGAGCTGTGGTTCGGACGCTCACGGGTTGTGCCCCTGGACCTGGTTTTGGGGTCCCCAGGGGTTGGGCCCCTGGAGCTGGGGTTGGGGCCCCCAGGGCTTCGGCCCCTGGAGCTATGGTTCGGGCACTCAGGGGATGGGCCCCTGGAGCTCGTGTTGGGGCCCCCAGGGGTTGGGCCCCTGGAGCTGGTGTTGGGGCCCCAGGGGCTAGGCCCCTGGAGCTATGGTTCGGGCGCTCAGGGGTTGAGCCCCTGGAGCTGTGGTTCGGGCGCTCAGGGGTTGGGCCCTTAGAACTTGTGTTGGAGCCCCCAGGTGTTGGGCCCCTGGAACTGGGGTTAGGGCCCCTAGGGGTTAGGCCCCTGGAGCTATGGTTTGGGCGCTCAGGTTTTGCGCCCTTGGAGTTGGGGTGGGGGCCCCCAGGGGTTAGGGCCCTGTAGCTATGTTTCAAGCGCTCAAGGGTTGGGCCCCTGGAGCTGGTGTTGGGGCCCCTGAACTAAAGTCACCCCCTGCTCTCCCATCCCCCACACAGACAGTCCCCACTCCACCACAGTAATGCCCAGAGCATTTCACGCGTGGAGCAACAGTAACACTGTGTGGCCATGCAGGATAATGCCCAGAGCATTTCCTGCATGGAGCAAGAGTGACACCGTGTGCCCACATAGGGTAATGTACAGAGCATTTCTCCGCATGGAGCAACAGTGACACCATGTGGTCACGCAGGATAATGTGCAGATCATTTCCTGCATGGAGCTATGGTTCGGGAACTCTGGGGTTGGGCCCCTGGAGCTGATGTTGGGGCTCCCAGGGGTTGGGCCCCTGGAGTTGGTGTTGGGGCCCCAGGGGTTAGGCCCCTGGCGCTATGGTGCGGGCGCTCAGGGGTTGGGCCCTTGGAGCTGGGGTGGGGGCCCCCAGGGGTTAGGCCCCTGGAGGTATTGTTCGGTCGCTCAGGGGTTGGACCCCTTGAACTGGTGTTGGGGTCCCGGGGGTTAGGCACCTTGAGCTATGCTTCGGACGCTCAGCGCTTGTACCCCTGGAGCTGGGGTTGGGGCCCCCAGGGGTTAGACCACTGGAGCTATGGTTTGGGCGCTCAGGGGTTGAGCCCCTGGAGCTGGGGTCGAGGGCCTCATTGGTTGGGTCCCTGGAGCTGGGGTTGGGGCCCCCGGGGGTTAGGCCCCTGGATCTATGTTTCGGGTGCTAAGGGGTTGGGCCCCTGGAGCTGGTGTTGGGGCCCCCAGGGGTTGGGCTCCTGGATCTGGGGTTGGGTCCCCTAGGGGTTAGGCCCCTGGAGCTTTGGTTCGGGTGCTCAGGGGTTGGGCCCCTGGAGCTGGTGTTGGGCCCCCCAGGGGTTAGGCCCCTGGAGCTATGGTTCGGGAGCTCAGGGGCTGGGCCCTTGGAGCTGCTGTTGGGGCCCACAGAGGTTAGGCCCCTGGAGCTATGGTTCAGGCGCTCAGGAGATGGGCCCATGGAGCTGGTGTTGGGGCCCCCAGGGGTTGGGTCCCTGGAGCTGGTGTTGGGGCCCCAGGGGTTAGGCCCCTGGAGCTACGGTTCGGGCGCTCAGGGGTTGGGCCCCTGGAGCTGGAGTTTGGGCCCCAGGGGTGGGGCCCCTGGAGCTATGGTTTGGGCGCTCAGGGGTTGGGCCCCTGGAGCTGGTGTTGGGGCCCCCAGGGGTTGGGCCCCTGGAGCTCGTGTTGGGGCCCCGGGGGTTAGGCCCCTTGAGCTATGCTTCGGACGCTCAGCGCTTGTACCCCTGGAGCTGGGGTTAGGGCCCCCAGGGTTTAGGCCCCTGGAGCTATGGTTGGGCGCTCAGGGGTTGGGCCCCTGGAGCTGGAGTTTGGGCCCCAGGGGTGGGTCCCCTGGAGCTATGGTTCGGATGCTCTGGGGTTGGGCCCCTGGAGCTGGTGTTGTGGTCCCCAGGGGTTGTGCTCCTGGAGCTGGTGCTGGGGCCCCCAGGGGTTTTCCCCTGGAGCTGGGGTTTTGGCCCCCAGGGGTTAGGCCCCTAGAGCTATGCTTCGGACGCTCAGCGCTTGTACCTCTGGAGCTGGTGTAGGGGCCCCCAGGGGTTAGGCCCCTGGAGCTCGTGTTGGGGCCCCAGGGGTTAGGCCCCTGGAGCTATGGTTCGGGCTCTAAGGGGATGGGTCCCTGGAGCTATGGTTTGGGCGCTCAGGGGTTGGGCCCCTTGAGCTGGGGTCGAGGGCCCCAGGGTTTGGACCCCTGGAGCTGGGGTTGGGGCCCCCTGGGGTTAGGCCCCGGGAGCTATGGTTCGGGCGCTCACGGGTTGGGCCCCTGGAGCTGGTGTTGGGGTCCCCAGGGGTTGGGCCCCTGGAGCTGGGGTTGGGGCCCCCAGGGGTTAGGCCCCTGGAGCTATGGTTCGGGCGCTCAGGGGTTGGGCCCCTGGAACTCGTGTTGGGGCCCCCAGGGGTTGGGCCCCTGGAGCTGGTGTTGGGGCCCCAGGGGTTAGGCCCCTGGAGCTATGGTTCGGGCGCTCAGGGATTGGGCCCCTGGAGGTGGAGTTTGGGCCCCAGGGGTGGGGCAACTGGAGCTATGGTTCAGACGCTCTGGGTTTGGGCCCCTGGAGCTGGTGTTGTGGCCCCCAGGAGTTGAGCTCCTGGAGCTGGTGCTGTGGCCCACAGGGGTTTTCCCCTGGAGCTGGTGTTGGGGCCCCAGGGGTCAGGCCCCTGGAGCTATGGTTCGGGCGCTCAGGGGTTGGGCCCCTGGAGCTGGTGTTGGGGCCCCCAGGTGTTGGGCCCCTGGAGCTGGGGTTAGGGCCCCCAGGGGTTAGGCCCCTGGAGCTATGGTTCGGGCGCTCAGGTGTTGGGCCCTTGGAGCTGGGGTGGGGGCCCTCAGGGGTTAGGCCCCTGTAGCTATGGTTCGAGCGCTCAAGGGTTGGGCTCCTGGAGCTGGTGTTGGGGCCCCTGACCTAAAGTCACCCCCTGCTCTCCCATCCCCCACACAGATAATCCCCACTCCATCACAGTAATGCCCAGAGCATTTCACGCATGGAGCAACAGTAACACTGTGTGGCCATGCAGGGTAATGCCCAGAGCATTTCCTGCATAGAGCAAGAGTGACACCGTGTGTCCACATAGGGTAATGCACAGAGCATTTCCCCGCATGGAGCAACAGTGACACCATGTAGCCACACAGGGTAATACACAGTATTTCCCCGCATGGAGCAACAGTGTCACCATGTGGTCACGCAGGGTAATGCACAGAGCATTTCCTGTATGGAGCTACGGTTCGGGCGCTCAGGGGTTAGGCCCCCGGAGCTATGGTTCGGGCACTCAGGTGTTGGGCCTGTGGAGCTGGTGTTGGGGCCCCCAGGGGTTAGGCCCCTGGAGCTTTGGTTCGTGCGCTCAGGGGTTGGGCCCCCGGAGGTGGTGTTGGGGCCCCAAGGGGTTGGGCTCTTGGAGCTGGTGTTGGGGTCCCAGGGGTTAGGCCCCTGGAGCTATGGTTTGGGCGCTCAGGGGTTGGGCCTCTGGAGCTATGGTTCGGGCGCTCATGTGTTGGGCCCCTGGAGCTGGGGTCGAGGGCCCCAGGGGTTGGGCCCCTGGAGCTGGGGTTGGGGCCCCCGGGGGTTATTCACCTGCAGCTATGGTTCGGGCGCTCAGGGGTTGGGCCCTTGGAGCTGGGGTGGGGCCCCCATGGGTTAGGCCCCTAGAGCTATGGTTCAGGCGCTCAGGGGTTGGGCCCCTGGAGCTGGTGTTGGGGTCCCCAGGGGTTAGGCCACTGGAGGTATTGTTCGGGCACTCAGGGGTTGGTTCCCTGGACCTGCTGTTGGGGCCCCCAGGGGTTGGGCCCCTGGAGCTGGTGTTGGGCCCCCGGGGGTTAGGCCCCTGGAGCTATGGTTCGGGTGCTCAGGGGTTGGGCCCCTTTAACTGGTGTTGAGGCCCCCAGGGGTTGGGCCCCTGGAGCTGGTGTTGGGGCCCCCAGAGGTTGGTCCCCTGGAGCTGGTGTTGGAGCCCCAGGGGTTAGGTCCCTGGAGCTAGGGTTCGGGCGCTCAGGGGTTGGGCCCCTGGAGCTGGTGTTGGGGCCCCCAGGTGTTGGGCCCCTGGACCTGGGGTTAGGGCCCCCAGGGGTTAGGCCCCTAGAGCTATGGTTGGGCGCTCAGGGGTTGGGCCCCTGGAGCTGGAGTTTGGGCCCCAGGGGTGGGGCCCCTGGAGCTATGATTCGGACGCTCTGGGGTTGGGCCCCTGGAGCTGGTGCTGTGGCCCCCAGGGGTTTTCCCCTGGAGCTGGGGTTTTGGCCCCCAGGGGTTAGGCCCCTGGAGCTATGCTTCGGGCGCTCAGCGCTTGTACCCCTGGAGCTGGTGTTGGGGCCCCCAGGGGTTAGGCCACTGGAGCTATGGTTTGGGCGCTCAGGGGTTGGGCCCATGGAGCTGGTGTAGGGGCCCCCAGGGTTTGGGCCCCTGGAGCTCGTGATGGGGCCCCAGGGGTTAGGCCCCTGGAGCTATGGTTCGGGCTCTAAGGGGATGGGCCCCTGGAGCCATGGTTTGGTCGCTCAGGGGTTGGGCCCCTGGAGCTGGGGTCGAGGGCCCCAGGGTTTGGTCCCCTGGAGCTGGGGTTGGGGCCCCCTGGGGTTAGGCCCCTGGAGCTGTGGTTCGGGCGCTCACGGTTTGGGCGCCTGGAGCTGGTGTTGGGGTCCTCAGTTGTTGGGCCCCTGGAGCTGGGGTTGGGGCCCCCAGGGGTTAGACCCCTGGAGCTATGGTTCGGGCGCTCAGGGGTTGGGCCCCTGGAACTCATGTTGGGGCCCCCAGGGGTTGGGCCCCTGGAGCTGGTGTTGGGGCCCCAGGGGTTAGGCCCCTGGAGCTATGGTTCGGGCGCTCAGGGGTTGGGCCCCTGGAGCTGGTGTTGGGGCCCCCAGGTGTTGGGCCCCTGGAGCTGGGGTTAGGGCCCCCAGGGGTTAGGCCCCTGGAGCTATGGTTCGAGCGCTCAAGGGTTGGGCTCCTGGAGCTGGTGTTGGGGCCCCTGACCTAAAGTCACCCCCTGCTCTCCCATCCCCCACACAGATAATCCCCACTCCATCACAGTAATGCCCAGAGCATTTCACGCATGGAGCAACAGTAACACTGTGTGGCCATGCAGGGTAATGCCCAGAGCATTTCCTGCATAGAGGAAGAGTGACACCGTGTGTCCACATAGGGTAATGCACAGAGCATTTCCCCGCATGGAGCAACAGTGACACCATGTAGCCACACAGGGTAATACACAGTATTTCCCCGCATGGAGCAACAGTGTCACCATGTGGTCACGCAGGGTAATGCACAGAGCATTTCCTGTATGGAGCTACGGTTCGGGCGCTCAGGGGTTAGGCCCCTGGAGCTATGTTTCGGGCACTCAGGTGTTGGGCCTGTGGAGCTGGTGTTGGGGCCCCCAGGGGTTAGGCCCCTGGAGCTTTCGTTCGTGCGCTCAGGGGTTGGGCCCCCGGAGGTGGTGTTGGGGCCCCAAGGGGTTGGGCTCTTGGAGCTGGTGTTGGGGTCCCAGGGGTTAGGCCCCTGGAGCTATTGTTCGGGCGCTCAATGGTTGGGCCCCTGGAGCTATGGTTCGGACGCTCAGGGGTTGGGCCCCTGGAGCTGGTGTTGGGGCCCCAAGGGGTTGGGCTCTTGGAGCTGGTGTTGGGGTCCCAGGGGTTAGGCCCCTGGAGCTATGGTTCGGGCGCTCAGGGGTTGGGCCTCTGGAGCTATGGTTCGGGCGCTCATGTGTTGGGCCCCTGGAGCTGGGGTCGAGGGCCCCAGGGGTTGGGCCCCTGGAGCTGGGGTTGGGGCCCCCGGGGGTTATTCACCTGGAGCTATGGTTCGGGCGCTCAGGGGTTGGGCCCGTGGAGCTGGGGTGGGGCCCCCATGGGTTAGGCCCCTAGAGCTATGGTTCAGGCGCTCAGGGGTTGGGCCCCTGGAGCTCCTGTTGGGGTCCCCAGGGGTTAGGCCACTGGAGGTATTGTTCGGGCACTCAGGGGTTGGTTCCCTGGAGCTGCTGTTGGGGCCCCCAGGGGTTGGGCCCCTGGAGCTGGTGTTGGGCCCCCGGGGGTTAGGCCCCTGGAGCTATGGTTCGGGTGCTCAGGGGTTGGGCCCCTTTAACTGGTGTTGAGGCCCCCAGGGGTTGGGCCCCTGGAGCTGGTGTTGGGGCCCCCAGAGGTTGGTCCCCTGGAGCTGGTGTTGGAGCCCCAGGGGTTAGGTCCCTGGTGCTAGGGTTCGGGCGCTCAGGGGTTGGGCCCCTGGAGCTGGTGTTGGGGCCCCCAGGTGTTGGGCCCCTGGACCTGGGGTTAGGACCCCCAGGGGTTAGGCCCCTAGAGCTATGGTTGGGCGCTCAGGGGTTGGGCCCCTGGAGCTGGAGTTTGGGCCCCAGGGGTGGGGCCCCTGGAGCTATGATTCGGACGCTCTGGGGTTGGGCCCCTGGAGCTGGTGCTGTGGCCCCCAGGGGTTTTCCCCTGGAGCTGGGGTTTTGGCCCCCAGGGGTTAGGCCCCTGGAGCTATGCTTCGGACGCTCAGCGCTTGTACCCCTGGAGCTGGGGTTGGGGCCCCCAGGGGTTAGGCCACTGGAGCTATGGTTTGGGCGCTCAGGGGTTGGGCCCATGGAGCTGGTGTAGGGGCCCCCAGGGTTTGGGCCCCTGGAGCTCGTGTTGGGGCCCCAGGGGTTAGGCCCCTGGAACTATGGGTCGGGCTCTAAGGGGATGGGCCCCTGGAGCCATGGTTTGGTCGCTCAGGGGTTGGGCCCCTGGAGCTGGGGTCGAGGGCCCCAGGGTTTGGTCCCCTGGAGCTGGGGTTGGGGCCCCCTGGGGTTAGGCCCCTGGAGCTGTGGTTCGGGCGCTCACGGTTTGGGCCCCTGGAGCTGGTGTTGGGGTCCTCAGGGGTTGGGCCCCTGGAGCTGGGGTTGGGGCCCCCAGGGGTTAGGACCCTGGAGCTATGGTTCGGGCGCTCAGGGGTTGGGCCCCTGGAACTCATGTTGGGGCCCCCAGGGGTTGGGCCCCTGGAGCTGGTGTTGGGGCCTCACGGGTTAGGCCCCTGGAGCTATGGTTCGGGCGCTCAGGGGTTGGGCCCCTGGAGCTGGTGTTGGGGCCCCCAGGTGTTGGGCTCCTGGAGCTGGGGTTAGGGCCCCCAGGGGTTAGGCCCCTGGAGCTATGGTTCGAGCGCTCAAGGGTTGTACCTCTGGAGCTGGTGTTGGGGCCCCTGACCTAAAGTCACCCCCTGCTCTCCCATCCCCCACACAGATAATCCCCACTCCATCACAGTAATGTCCAGAGCATTTCACGCATGGAGCAACAATAACACTGTGTGGCTATGCAGGGTAATGCCCAGAGCATTTCCTGCATAGAGCAAGAATGACACCGTGTGGCCACATAGGGTAATGCACAGAGCATTTCCCCGCATGGAGCAACAGTGACACTATGTAGCCACACAGGGTAATACACAGAGCATCTCCCCGCATGGAGCAACAGTAACAACATTTGGTCACGCAGGGTAATGCACAGAGCATTTCCTGCATGGAGCTATGGTTCGGGCGCTCAGGGGTTAGGCCCCTGGAGCTATGGTTCGGGCACTCAGGGGTTGGGCCTGTGGAGCTGGTGTTGGGGCCCCAGGGGTTAGGCCTCTGGAGGTATTGTTCGGGCGCTCAGGGGTTGGGCCCTTGGAGCTGGTGTTGGGGCCCCCAGGGGTTAGGCCCCTGGAATTTTGGTTCGTGTGCTCAGGGGTTGGGCCCCCGGAGGTGGTGTTGGGGCCCCAAGGAGTTTGGCTCTTGGAGCTGGTGTTGGGGTCCCAGGGGTTAGGCCTCTGGAGGTATTGTTCGGGCGCTCAGGGGTTGGGCCCTTGCAGCTGGTGTTGGGGCCCCCAGGGGTTAGGCCCCTGGAGCTTTGGTTCGTACGCTCAGGGGTTGGGCCCCCGGAGGTGGTGTTGGGGCCCCAAAGGGTTGGGCTCTTGGAGCTGGTGTTGGGGTCCCAGGGGTTAGGCCCCTGGAGCTATGGTTCGGGCGCTCAATGCTTGGGCCCCTGGAGCTATGGTTCGGACGCTCAGGGGTTGGGCCCCTGGAGCTGGTGTTGGGGAGCCAAGGGGTTGGGCTCTTGGAGCTGGTGTTGGGGTCCCAGGGGTTAGGCCCCTGGAGCTATGGTTCTGGCGCTCAGGGGTTGGGCCCCTGGAGCTATGGTTCTGGCGGTCATGTGTTGGGCCCCTGGAGCTGGGGTCGAGGGCCCCAGGGGTTGGGCCCCTGGAGCTGGGGTTGGGGCCCCCGGGGGTTATTCACCTGGAGCAATGGTTCGGGCGCTCAGGGGTTGGACCCCTGGAGCTGGTGTTGGGGCCCCTGACCTAAAGTCACCCCCTGCTCTCCCATCCCCCACACAGATAATCCCCACTCCATCACAGTAATGCCCAGAGCATTTCACGCATGGAGCAACAATAACACTGTGTGGCTATGCAGGGTAATGCCCAGAGCATTTCCTGCATAGAGCAAGAATGACACCGTGTGGCCACATAGGGTAATGCACAGAGCATTTCCCCGCATGGAGCAACAGTGACACCATGTGGTCACGCAGGGTAATGCACAGAGCATTTCCTGCATGGAGCTATGGTTCGGGCGCTCAGGGGTTAGGCCCCTGGAGGTATGGTTCGGGCGTTCAGGTTTTGGGCCCTTGGAGCTGGGGTGGGGGCCCTCAGGGGTTAGGCCCCTGTAGCTATGGTTCAAGCGCTCAAGGGTTGGACCCCTGGAGCTGGTGTTGGGGCCCCTGACCTAAAGTCACCCCCTGCTCTCCCATCCCCCACACAGATAATCCCCACTCCATCACAGTAATGCCCAGAGCATTTCACGCATGGAGCAACAATAACACTGTGTGGCTATGCAGGGTAATGCCCAGAGCATTTCCTGCATAGAGCAAGAATGACACCGTGTGGCCACATAGGGTAATGCACAGAGCATTTCCCCGCATGGAGCAACAGTGACACCATGTAGCCACACAGGGTAATACACAGAGCATTTCCCCGCATGGAGCAACAGTGACACCATGTGGTCACGCAGGGTAATGCACAGAGCATTTCCTGCATGGAGCTATGGTTCGGGCGCTCAGGGGTTAGGCCCCTGGAGCTATGGTTCGGGCACTCAGGGGTTGGGCCTGTGGAGCTGGTGTTGGGGCCCCAGGGGTTAGGCCTCTGGAGGTATTGTTCGGGCTCTCAGGGGTTGGGCCCTTGGAGCTGGTGTTGGGGCCCCCAGGGGTTAGGCCCCTGGAGCTTTGGTTCGTATGCTCAGGGGTTGGGCCCCCGGAGGTGGTGTTGGGGCCCCAAGGGGTTGGGCTCTTGGAGCTGGTGTTGGGGTCCCAGGGGTTAGGCCCCTGGAGCTATGGTTCGGGCGCTCAATGGTTGGGCCCCTGGAGCTATGGTTCGGACGCTCAGGGGTTGGGCCCCTGGAGCTGGTGTTGGGGAGCCAAGGGGTTGGGCTCTTGGAGCTGGTGTTGGGGTCCCAGGGGTTAGGCCCCTGGAGCTATGTTTAGGGCGCTCAGGGGTTGGGCCCCTGGAGCTATGGTTCGGGCGCTCATGTGTTGGGCCCCTGGAGCTGGGGTCGAGGGCCCCAGGGGTTGGGCCCCTGGAGCTGGGGTTGGGGCCCCCGGGGGTTATTCACCTGCAGCTATGGTTCAGGCGCTCAGGGGTTGGGCCCTTGGAGCTGGGGTGGGGCCCCCATGGGTTAGGCCCCTAGAGCTATGGTTCAGGCGCTCAGGGGTTGGGCCCCTGGAGCTGGTGTTGGGGCCCCCAGGGGTTGGGCCCCTGGAGCTCGTGTTGGGGCCCCAGGGGTTAGGTCCCTGGAGCTATGGTTCGGGCTCTAAGGGGATGGGCCCCTGGAGCTATGGTTTGGTCGCTCAGGGGTTGGGCCCCTGGAGCTGGGGTCGAGGGCCCCAGGGTTTGGTCCCCTGGAGCTGTGGTTGGGGCCCCCTGGGGTTAGGCCCCTGGAGCTGTGGTTCGGGCGCTCACGGTTTGGGCCCCTGGAGCTGGTGTTGGGGTCCCCAGGGGTTGGGCCCCTGGAGCTGGGGTTGGGGCCCCCAGGGGTTAGGCCCCTGGAGCTATGGTTCGGGCGCTCAGGGGTTGGGCCCCTGGAACTCGTGTTGGGGCCCCCAGGGG
>NW_026115187.1:0-65328 GCF_025201925.1 Gopherus flavomarginatus | reverse complement strand
GGAGCCCGGGCTGAACAGCTGCTTCCTGGTTCTCCACGTGCTGCCAGCAGCGCTGGAGCTGCCAGAGCCGGAGCGGAGCCGCTGTTCTCAGCTGCAGCCAGGATCTGCCCCCGGCCCCGCTGGGATCCAGGTGGGGACAGAGACTGGGGCCCGGGGGTTCCCCTTGGTGTGGCTGGCGGGGGCGGGAGGGGAGAAGCCGGAGCTGCAGGCAGGGGAAGGGTGGTGGGACATTGTGACCCGGAGCCCCCGGGGAATGAGAGGCGCTGGGGGGCAGGAAAGTGACTCTGCCCCAGGGAGCCTGGGAGAAGCCTTGAAGGCGCATCGGCCCCAGTGGAGCTGCAGGAGGATCCGCCCACCCGCCCCGCTGGGATGGGGGAGCCGGGGCCCGGCCGTTGTGTGCGGGGGAGGGGCGGACCCCGGGCCAGGCGCGAGGGGGCGGTGTATTAAATCCCTCCCCATAGCAATGTGCTACTCCCGGGCACTGCGCATACCCAGTAACAGCCGCTGAAGCCGCTGCCCTTCCCCCTGCCCGGACCAGCCGTAACGTTCCGCCGGGCGCTGGGGGCGGGGCTGGAGCGGGGCGGGAGAGTAACTGGGAGCGTGGGAGGGGCGGGCACAGAGTAGGAAATTGATGAGCGAGGGGGGTCAGGCAGCAGGAGGCAGGGTTCGTGGGGGTCTAAAGGGCACAATCCGGGCTGGGGGGAGGAGCAGGAGTTGAGTTCAGGGGGAGGCGCTGGCAGAGCCCCCCTCTTTGGTGTGAGGGCGGAGGTGTCGAGGGGGGAGGAGAAGCCTGACTTGTAGGGGGTGGAGGTCACTGGGGTGGAGGGGGTAGATCTGTCTTTGTGCAGCCAGGACATTCCCAGCGTGGGAGGGAGGTGAGTTAACTGGATCCTGTCCCTGTTTTTGCCACTTCCTCCCACACACACATTCTCTCAAGATTTCCCCTTTTCTCTCTCATTATCACACGTGGCTATAAAATCCAGGGAGATTCTCCTCCCCCCCACCCCCCAATGATCAGCTCTCTAATTGCCTCTGATTTTCCCTTTTTTCTCCATACTTCTCAAATCTCAATTTAAAATCTCTCCGATGAGGGGTGGATTTTCCCACCCATTTTATCTGCAGAGATTTGTCCTTGTTTGGGTGGGAAATTGTTGCCCTGGGACATTCCCCAGAACATGGCTCCCACTGGAGTGGGATGGGATGAGGTTCCCGTTCTCTGCCAGGGCAGGGAAGGGAAGGGAGGAGCACATCCCCCATGGAGACTGCCCAGACCTCATTTCTCAATTCCCCTGTGGCCCCCTTCCATTGTCCAGGGAGCCTTCCAGCTCCCCCCCCCCCCGCCCTTAAATCAGCTCCTCAAAGGGCTCTGAGCTGTTCACGTGAATGGTTGCCCCGTGGCCGGGGGAGACCATCACATTCTGTTTATGTATTGGACAGTCATATAAAATCCAGTCCAACAGTCCCCCTTTTCCACCAGTTATTTAATAGCAACATCAAATCCCCTCCGATCTTGGTGGTTTTCTCTCATGTTACCAAATGTCGTTTGTGACAGGGTTCTCTCTGCGTGTCTCAAAGATTGATATAAAATGCCCCAAACATTTGCCCCACTTCTCTCTAGTTGTTTTATTTCTAATTGAATATGATGGGTTGTTTGCCAATGTGCTAAGATGCAGCCGCCTCTGGGGTGGATCCATGGTGGCCATTATTTGCTAGTGACAGCCCGTGGATCTTTCTTGCCCTCCAGGCCTTCCATTCTCCTGTTAAAGAAGCACTCCCCAGGCTCCCTCTGCCTGTGTGACTGGCCAGCAGAAGGTGGTGTTAACTTTCTAGCCATTTCTCACACTCTGTGAGGTAACACTTGCAGGGGCAGGGAAGGTGTCTGTGTGGGGAGATTGCAGCTGAAGGGGCATTGTGGTAGGGGGAGGCCTCTGGGTGTCTGGGCAGGGGGTACCCTAGTCAGGTTGGTGGGTTGTGGAGGTTTGGGGTTTTCGCGGGTGGTGGTTCTGATGTGCCCATCCCTGAGGCTATGGGTCCTGGAGGTGGGTATCGCTGGGGGCCTGGTGGCTACAGAGCAGTGGGGGTGGGTGTCTCTTGGGGAGGCGGGACAGAGGGTTAGAGGGAGCCTGGTTCTGTGCCAGGGGCTCTGTCTGTGCTTCCCCCGCTGGTTCCTGGTTTTGTTGCCATGCCCAGTGCACAGAGCTGGGGGAGGGGATCCCTGGCACAAGGTGAGGGCATGCCAGGGAAGCAGAGTGATGGGTCGCACTGTAAAGCATCAGGGGGTCACACTGGGCAGAGGAGGGGGTCCCAGGCAAATGTCAGGGTAGATCGTTCTGGAGGGTGGGGAAGTTCCTAGGCAGGCAGTGAGGGACTGAGTTCCCAGTGGGGGGGGTCCCTTGAGGGGGTCCCTGGCTGCTGGGGGCTCTTGGTGGGGGGAACCCTTTGGGATTCCCAACCTGGCAGTCATGGTGTGGTGGGGGTTCTCTGGCCGGTGGGGCTTTGAGGGGTATCTGGGGTCCCTGGCCAGGGACTCTGGGGGCTGCGTCCCAGGGAATATCTGATGGGATCCTGGCTGGGGGGTGTCTGGGGCCCCTGGCTGGGGGGTCTGGGCTCTGGGTACTAGGGGGTGTCTGGGGGCTGCTGCTAACCATGATCCTTCTCTCTGATCAACTTGTACCAGAGTCCTGGCTCCTAGTCACCAGGTCACCAAGTCCATTCCCCAGTCACGTGCCCTGTCACTGTGAAAACTTTCTGTCCACTTAGCAAACACTGTTAGTGTGAAATCACAGAATTTACTTTTCTCCTCTTTTGAAAACTGCAGGAACTTTCGGTTCCGTTTGGAAAATTTTTGCCCCCAGTCCTTATCCTAGATCTGCAGGGGTGAGGGAGGTGGGAAGGGAGTCAGCACTGCCACACGATGGTCTTTTCCACAGCGTTCTGAACTCATTCTTTCTGAAATCCGGTGTCATTGAGACCATTGTTAATGCAGAGTCACTGTATGGAAAGACAAGGAGTGATTCCAGATGGACAGTGGGTCAAATGAGATCAGCCATTCTCCCTGTGAGGAGGGGCTCCCATTAGCTGCTCTCCCCAGAGAGCTAAAGGAGGAAAGCTGCTCATACACTCTGTCCCTCTCTGCTCAGGATATTGGGGTTCAGCTTCCTGGGTCAGATGCTGCAGCCTCCATTGTGATCTGGGAGACCAGGCTTGGCAGCTGCTGCTCCCCCAGTGGGGCTCTGTGCTGGGAAGTGACCTTAATTAAAGCTTCTTCTCTGCCCGGCCCAGGGGATGACTTTCTGCAGCTGGTCCTCGCCCCCTAGGGCAGTCCTGGGCCCTGTAACTACTAAATTCTGAGCCAGAGTCTCCAGGTAACTGAAAGACCTCAGGGAATGTCCTAGGTTCTGGCAAGAAAGTGACTCTGCACAAACAACACCACCTCATTTCTCCTCCCATTAGCGATTGCCAGGAGTAAATCCAGCCATGGGAGAGCAAAGCCCCCAGGAATGGGACTGTCCCAGCCAGAGGGGCAGGGAGAGAGGACAGGGGAAGGAGAGACTGAAAGGGGCAGTGGGAGAAATGAATGTGGGGGAGAGATTTCCAGCTCTCTAGTCCACCCAGACACATGTATTGCTGCATCCTGGGGCAGAACCACTTTCCAGTGAACAAAACAAGGATCAGACAGAGCAAAAGCCAGTTCCTGACTCCATATTCCCCCTGCTGGGGTGTGGCTGCCGTGGGGTCAGTGTCTGAGGGAATCCCCCACAGTGACTCCTTTGGTTCTGCTCTTTTCTAGCCTTGTGTTCAGAGAAGGGATGAGGGGAGAGAGAAGGGAGGTTAAAAATGTGTCTGTGGACTTAGCCTGGCAGGAGGGGCCAGGTCTAAATTGTAATAAACAGATTGAGCATTTCCCAGCATGACAGAATCTAGGGTGTCTGTCTGCAGGGAAAGGGCCTGGGGGAATTGTGATGTGAAATTAACTAAAACCGGTTGTGAAACGCCCACAACTGCCCTTCTCCCCCAGACAGGCTGCAGAATGTTTTGCTCCAGCTCATCCCAGCCTGGCGTGGGACAGGGAAGAGAAATGGCTGCAGTGGAGTCAGTCCAGGTAGAGATTATCGGGGGGTTGCTGGTGGGTTCCTGCTGGAGGAAAGGGAGAGCAAATACACCAGAGGTGGGAAGGTTTGCAGAGTCTGGTTTGGAGGTTGGAGCGGGGCAGGAAATTCACAGCGTGGGGAAAGGAGGAGGCCAGGGTGTGGCAGACCTGCTGGGAGTTATTTACTAAGTGGCCTAGATTCTAGGAACAGACCCAGGAGGTTTGGAGGTGGAAATGCCCTAATTTGTGAAGAGAGAAAATAACCCACCTACATGGAGCTAGTCAAACTGACCAGACTCCTAGTGCTGGAGCCTGACCTCATTAACCATCAGCTGCTGTGAGATATAAAGGGGACACCCATGAGTCAGGCTTATTGGAGCTGCCTCTCCCTTCATATCCCGCTCCTCACAATGAGGAGGGTGTTGGGCATCCTACCAGCGAGCTCTCCCTGGACCCTGCTAGGGGCTCCATCTCCTGTATCAGTCAGTGGCTAGTAGGGGGGTGATGGATATGCTGGGAGAGATAAGGGGCTCTCTCTTCATCCCCTCACCCTGGCATTTGCTGGATACTCTGAGCCAGGTCGAGGTGGGACTCTCCTGACTATGATCCACCCAGAGCTTCCATTTGATTCACTCTTCTCTGCCACAAATAGTGGGGCTGTGAGTGGGGCAGCAAGTCCTTAGTGTTGGACTCTTACTCTTTCAGGGGCTGGTGACCTTCAAGGAGATGGCTATGTATTTCACCAGGGAAGAGTGGGCTCTGCTGGACCCCACTCAGAGAGCCCTCTACTGGGATGTCACGCAGGAGAACTATGAGACTGTGACCTCGCTGGGTAAGGGTTCCTGTCCCTTCTGTTCTTGGAAGGGGAAATGAAGAGTGAAGGTTCACGCCACCCCCACAATGCCATCTGTACCCTGTCCTGTTTCAGCATCACCCCAATAGGCCAGTGACACACATAATACCAGAGACCCTCCTCTGCTGCAGAACACTTTGGGAACAGAGCACAGGAGCCGTATTGCACAGTGTCAAATATCTCCTGTTTGCTCAAGTGAAACTGGGGATTAGGTCTGGCATAACTGTCCCATACCCCTAATCATTTTTGTTGCCCTTTTCTGAACCTTTTCCAATTCCAATATATCTGTTTTTGAGATGGGGTGACATGTGCATGCAGTATTCAAGATGTGGGTGTATCATGGATTTATTTGCTGTTTTTACAAATATGATCTATGAGATATTCTGTCATATCTATCACTTTCTTAATGATTTCCTACATTGTTCACTTTTTTTCACTGCTGCTGCACATTGAGTGGATGTTTTCAGAGAACTATCCACAGTGACTCCAAGATCCATCTCTTGAGTGGAAACAACTAATTTAGACCCCATCATTTTGTATGTATAGTTGGGATTGTGTTTTCCAATGGGCTGCACTATGTGCTATCCTGTCATCTAGTATTGCTGAGATCCTGGATTCAGTAATATCCCTGCCCTTCCTGTTCCCTTTCTCCACCGAACCCCGCCAGCCCATGCTTCCTGTTCCCAGCTTCCCCAGGATTCTCGCACTGTCTCTGAACCTCTCTGTCAGCAAGAAGCAGTGCCAGGGACACTTGCCCTCTGTCTGGAGTCTTCGATTTCTGGGACATGGATTTACTTTCTCTGTGTTGTAAGAGGCTCTGTCATAATGAGTGTCTGTGATGTTACCCAGAGTACAATCTGGACTGTTAAATAGCTGTACCTCAGTCCTCCAGCATGGGGTGCCTTTTCCACTGTTTTCCCGCGAGAACAGCCCCTCTTGGCCAATTAACACACAGTCTCCAGCATGTAACTCACTCCAAGCTACACAGTATTGAGTGCTGCTAGACAGCCACTCATGAATTACACCTCAGGAGAAAACCAGCAAATTCTCAAGTGCCCAACTTTCCCCCAGAAATGTGCATCTTGCACTGTCCAGCACGCTACTGAACGACCCAAGCTCATATGAAGTATGTCATTTCATCAGCGGAAAATGACATGCACCAGCTTGTTATCCCAAACAGAGTTTCCAACACACTTCAATCCACACATACTGGTTAGATGAACAATAAACCAAGATTGTTAACTACCAAAAACTAAAACTAGGCCCAGTCCATGAAAGGGGCACTCCCAGGAGAGACTGTATAAAGGCTGGAACATGAAACACCTTTGTAAACCTGAGACAGCTGCCTTGGGGACAATGACAGGGAGAATCCCCCAAAGTGACTCCTTTGTTTCTGCTCTTCTCTGGCCTCCGATTGTTCCTTCCAACGTGGAGTACTTTGCACTTGTCTCTACTGAATTTGATCCTATTTACTTCAGATCATTTCTCCCGTTTGTCCAGATCATTTTGAATTTTAATCCAATCCTCCAAAGCACTTACAACCCCTCCCAGCTTGGTGTTGTCCGCAAACTTGATACGTGTAAGAGAGAGACTGTTACTGGGAGGGTTTCCCCATGTGTCAGAGGGTTACACCCTGGTGGGAGGCGGCTAGGCCTGTACTGGAATAAGGTCACTCTGTGCTTCACAGTGTGCTAGAACCTAGAATGTGCATTAGCAGGGGAAAAGCTGGGGGAATCGGCTTGTGGAGTGGACAAAAGCCTAGTCTGAATTCTCACACCTTGCCCTTTTCACCCCGGCAGGCCAGAGAATAACATCCATGTTTCGCTGCAGATCATCTTGTCCTCCCAGGGGCAAGGAAATGGCTGCAATGGAACTGGCTCAGGTAAGAGATTATCAGGGTGGCGGGCTCTGCTTGGAGGTTCAGGAGCAGTAAATGCATAAGAGGGTGGGAATTGCTAGAGGTGGTGGGAAGCAGGAAATATCTCAGGTGGAGAAAGGGAGGGGACAGCATGTGACAAACCTGCTGAAACTTGTGTAGTGTAGGGCGTGATGGGTTGTCACCCCCAGGAGGCAGTTTGTGGAGCTTCTGGGAACTGCTGTGTCCTCTAACCCTCACGCTGGGCTGGCCCTTCTCACACTGCCTTGCTGGAGATTTCGCCAGCCTCTCCAGGGCCTGTTATCACCCAACACAACAGCAGGTGGCGCCATGCAGCCAACTAAGCTACCTGAGTGCGTTACCTAAGCCACTCAAGGACAGATAGAAGACAAGAGCCAATTTCCCACTCCCCAACCTTGCACACTTGCTGTAGTATAAATCCAGAATGATACCATCTTATAGTGCAAAGGAATCTCTATAATGCAAGCTCATTAATGTAGTTCCCCTTTCCCTCGATATGGGACAGATGTGCACAACAAGCTGAGATTTTCCCCAGACACTTCACTCAAAATACGCTGGTTAAGATAAAGCATCAAACAAGTTTATTAACTGCAGAAAGATAGACTAAGTGATTATAAGTGATAACAAACAGATCAAAGCAGATTATTTAGCAAATAACCAAAACTCAGACTAAGCCTAACATACTAGATGGATAGAATTTGAATTAGCAATTTCTCACCCTGACTGATGGTACAAGCAGTCCCCCAAGTTTCCATACACAAGCTAGAAATCTCTTGATCCTGGGAGCAGCACTTCCCCCACATCCGTTTTTGTTTCTCAGGTGTTTCCAGAAGTTCTCTTGTGTGGAGAATGAGGCCAAGAGATAATGTCACACCCCACCTTCTGTTCCTTTTCCATATGGTGGGAACCTTTTGTTCCAAACTCAGTTCCTAGTCCAGTTTGTGGAAAAATACAGGTACTAAAATGGAGTTTAGTGTCATGTGGTCTGGTCACAGGCCCTGCTGAGTCATAGTAGCCATGACTCATAGGCTGGCTGAAACATTCACAGGAAGGCTAAGCTCTTCCACAGTCCGTTGTCTTTGTTGAGCCATCAGCACTGTCTGGCTTCTTCATTGTTGTACCTGAAAGGCTCATTGTGGGTGTTACCCAGAGTAAGCACATTTGAAATACAGATCCAGAGTCAATATCCATAACTTCAGATACGAACATGATATGTGCACACAAATAGGAGGGAAATAGGATTCTAGGCTGGAGGCTCGCCGACCTCATCAAGAGGGCTTTAAACTAGAAAGTTGGGGGAGATGGTTGGGAAATGTTCGGGAGATCTCCACGCCAGAACATAACCTGGAGAGGGAAGTAAACAAAGTGAGCGGGGATACCCTTGCGGCCCCAAGATTTGATCCAAGGAAGAATAGTGGAGTAGAAACCAGAGTAACGGGTGATGCTGGTGGCAGACAGTTTGTGCACGACGGGGGAAAGAATGTCACTGACGCCAAACGCCGAAAATTAAAAGGTTTGTACACTAATGCGAGGAGCCTAGGTAACAAGATGGAGGAACTGGAGTTACTCGTGCAGGAAGTGAAGCCGGATATTATAGGGATTACCGAAACCTGGTGGAATAGTAGTCATGACTGGAGCACGGGTATTGAAGGCTATGTGCTGTTCAGAAAAGACAGGAAGAAAGGCAAAGGTGGGGGAGTAGCCTTGTACATCAATGATGAAATTAAATGTAGCGAAATAAGATGCGATGGAATGGATAAGACGGAGTCCGTCTGGGCAAAAATCACGCTGGGTAAAAAAGCAGCTAGAGCTTCCCCTGAGATAGTGCTTGGGGTGTGCTACAGACCGCCGGGATCGGATTGGGATATGGATAGAGACCTCTTTAATGTCTTTAATGAAGTAAACACAAAGGGGAAATGTGTGATTATGGGGGACTTCAACTTCCCGGATATAGACTGGAGGACGAGTACTTGCACGAATAATAGGGGTCAGATTTTTCTGGATGTGATAGCGGATGGATTTCTTCATCAAGTAGTTGAAGCACCTACGAGAGGGGATGCCATTTTAGACTTGGTGTTGGTGAGCAGTGAGGACCTCGTAGAAGAAATGGTGGTAGGGGACAACCTTGGTTCGAGTGATCATGAGCTGATTCAGTTCAAACTAGATGGAAGGATAAACAAATGTAGATCTGCGATTAGGGTTTTTGACTTCTCGAGGGCTAATTTTAAAGAGTTAAGGAAATTAGTTAGGGAAGTGGATTGGACGGAGGAATTAGTGGATTTAAATGTGGAGGAGGCCTGGAATTACTTTAAGTCACAGCTGCGGAGACTGTCGGAAGCCTGCATCCCGAGAAAGGGGAAAAGAACCATGGGCAGGAGTTGCAGGCCAAACTGGATGAGCAAGCAACTCAGAGAGGGGATTAGACAAAAGCAGAAAGCTTACAGGGAGTGGAAGGAAGGCAGGATCAGTAAAGAAAGCTACCTTGCTGAGGTCAGAACATGTAGGGATAAAGTGAGGAAGGCTAAAAGCCGCATTGAACTGGAACTTGCAAAGGGAATCAAAACCAATAGTAAAAGGTTCTACAGCCACATAAATAAGAAGAAAACAAAGAAAGAAGAAGTGGGGCCGCTATACACTGAGGATGGAATGGAGGTTAAGGATAACCTAGGCATGGCCCAACATCTAAACAAGTACTTTGCCTCGGTTTTTAATAAGACTAGTGAGGAACCTTGTGATGATGGAGGGATGATAAACGGGAATGTGGATATGGAAGTGGATATTACTGCAACTGAGGTAGAGGCCGTACTTGAACAGCTCGATGGGTCGAAGTCGGAGGGCCCGGACAATCTCCACCCGAGGATATTAAAGGAACTGGCGCGTGAAATTGCGAGCCCGTTAGCGAGAATTTTTAAGCAATCGATAATCTCGGGTGTTGTGCCGTATGACTGGAGGATTGCTAATGTAGTTCCTATTTTTAAGAAAGGGAAAAAGAGTGATCCGGGTAATTATAGGCCTGTTAGCTTGACGTCTGTAGTATGTAAGGTCTTGGAAAAAATTTTAAGGGAGAAAGTAGTTAAGGACATAGAGGTCAATGGTAATTGGGACGAATTGCAACACGGATTTACTAAAGGTAGATCGTGCCAAACCAATCTGATCTCCTTCTTTGAGAAGGTGACAGATTACTTAGATAAAGGAAATGCGGTAGATATAATTTACCTAGATTTCAGTAAGGCATTCGACACGGTTCCGCACGGGGAGCTGTTAGTTAAATTGGAAAAGCTGGGAGTGAATATGAAAGTTGTAAGGTGGATAAGGAACTGGTTAAAGGGGAGACTCCAGAGGGTCGTATTGAAAGGTGAACTGTCGGACTGGAAGGAGGTCACCAGTGGAGTCCCTCAAGGATCGGTTTTGGGACCGATCTTATTTAACCTTTTTATTACTGACCTTGGCACAAAGAGCGGGAATGTGCTAATAAAGTTCGCGGATGACACGAAGCTGGGGGGTATTGCTAACACGGAGAAGGACAGGGATACTATTCAAGAAGATCTGAACCATCTTGTAAACTGGAGTAATAGAAATAGGATGAAATACAATAGTGAAAAGTGCAAGGTCATGCATTTAGGAATTAATAATAAGAATTTTGGATATACGTTGGGGGCGCATCAGTTGGAAGCGACGGAGGAAGAGAAGGACCTTGGGGTACTGGTTGATAGCAGGATGACTATGAGTCGCCAATGTGATACGGCTGTTAAAAAAGCAAATGCGATTTTGGGATGCATCAGGCAGGGTATTTCCTGCAAGGATAAGGAGGTGTTAGTACCGTTGTATACGGCGTTGGTGAGACCCCATCTGGAATACTGTGTGCAGTTCTGGTGTCCTATGTTCAAGAAGGATGAATTCAAACTGGAACAGGTTCAGAGACGGGCTACGAGGATGATCCGAGGAATGGAAAAACTGCCTTATGAAAGGAGACTCAAAGAGCTTGGCTTGTTTAGCCTGGCCAAAAGAAGGCTGAGGGGGGATATGCTCGCCCTATATAAATATATCAAGGGGGTTAACGTTAGGGAGGGAGAGGAATTATTTAAGTTTAGTACTAATGTAGCCACGAGGACGAATGGGTATAAACTGGATATTAGGAAGTTTAGACTTGAAATTAGACGAAGGTTTCTGACCATTAGGGGAGTGAAGTTCTGGAATAGCCTTCCGAGGGAAGTAGTAGGGGCAAAAGACTTTCCTGGCTTTAAGACAAAGCTTGATAAGTATATGGAGGGGATGTTATGATAGGATCGTTAATTTGGGCAATTGATCTTGAATTACCACCAGACAGGTCTGCTCAATGGTCTGCGGGGAGATGTTGCATGCGATGGGTACTGAGTTGCTGTGGAGAACTCCTTCTTGGATGCTGGCTGGTGACTCTTGCCCACATGCTCAGGGTTTAGCTGATCGCCATATTTGGGGTCGGGAAGGAATTTTCCTCCAGGGCAGATTGGCAGGTGCCCTGGAGGTTTTTCGCCTTCCCCTGCAGCGTGGGGCACGGGTCGCTTGCTGGTGGTGTCTCTGCAGCTTGAGGTCTTCAAACCATTTTTGAGGATTTCAATAACTCGGTCCTGGGATAGGGGTTGTATAAAATTGGATGGGTGGGGTTCTGTGGCCTGCCTTGTGCAGGAGGTCAGACTAGATGATCAGATTGTTCCCTTCTGACCTATGAGTCTATGAGGATAATCATATTCAGCAAATCAGAACTTTTCCAGTGACACCACACATGATGCATCTTCTACAAAATAGATCATAATTATGTCCTAATCATATTATAATCATACCACTATGATGAATATGGGGGTGTAGTGTCAGATAGGTCCTAATTTCAAGGCACAGGAGTTGGGAATGGAACTTCCCCTCTTTGTGGAACAGGAAATAACCCTCCAGCCAGGGCTGGGACAACTTCCCAGACTCTCAGTGATCGAGCCTGAATCTACTGACATTTCATTAATTACCACCAACCCCAATCTTTGTGGCAACTGTAAACTTTATCAGTGATGATTTTGTACTCTCTTCTAAGTCATGGATAAGAATGTTAAATAGCACAGGGCCAAGAACCAATCCCTGCAGGAACCTGCTAGAAAGAAATCCACTCGATCATGGTTCCCCATTTACTATCAGAGTTTTTAATTTATTTAATGTATGCCGTGTTTATTTTGTATCATTCTAGGTTTTTTTAGTAAAAATATTGTGCTAATCAAGTCATGTCCCTTACGGAAGTTTAGGTATATTACATCAATACTATTAGCTGCAACCAAACTTTTGATCTCATCCAATAAGGATATCCCGTTATTTGATAGGCTCTATTTTCTCTAAACCTTTGTTAATGGGCACTACAATTCTGACCTTCTAACTTCTATTCTTTATGATTGACTTCCCCTTTCTTCCATATATTTTATTTGGAGAGTGCTTGGATTCCTACCAGGGAGCCACTATCAGGGTCCAGAGACAGCCCCATCTCCTATATTAAGCTCTGGCTAGTAGCTATGTGATAAATGTGAAGACCCTGCTTCTGTCTGTCAGATGGGAGGCACAAAAGTTCTCTCTTTCTATCCCCTGATGCCTCCTGGCTGCTGTAAGCAAGGTGGGGTGGGACTCTGTTAACATGTGCCTCCAGGAGCTTCCATTTCCCTGGTGCTGCTGTTCCGTGAATAGTGGGGTTGTGAGTGGGTCAGCAGGTACTGAGTATTGGACTCCTGCTCTTTCAGGGGCCGGTGACCTTCGAGGAGGTGTCTGTGTATTTCTCCAGGGAAGAGGGGACTCTGCTGGACCCCACTCAGAGAGCCCTCTACAGAGATGTCATGCAGGGGAACTATGAGACGATGGTCTTGCTGGGTAAGGATTCCTGTCTCTTCTGTTCTTGGAAGGGGAAATGAAGAGTGAAGGTTCATGCCACCCCCACAATGCCATCTGTACCCTGTCCTGTTTCAGCATCACCCAAATAGGCCAGTAACATACATACTACCAGAGACCCTCCTCTGCTGCAGAACACTTTGGGAACAGAGCACAGGAGCAGCATCACACAATGTCAAATATCTCCTCTTTACTCAAGTAAAACTGGGGTTAGGTCCAGCATAATGAACAGAAGCTTCCTACCCCCAGCCTTCTCTCAAACCCTGAGCCTTCTCTACCCAAACCAGAATGTGCTTGGGGTGTAACAAGCAGGCGGCTGGATTCAGAGCTGCCAGTCCAGGGTTACTTATCAAACAGACACTCAGTGCGTCCTTGAACGCTGGCTGGGAGTATCCAGACAGGGGAGCTCCAGCAGCAGAACACTGAATCTCACCCAGGATTACAGATGACACAACTCCTCGCTGATCTGGATTGCACCCCAGCATGTGAAAATGGCCTAGGTTGGTAGTGACATTTCTTGAGACATGGAGGGTCTTGCTCCCATATCACCAGGTGTAATAAAAATAACAGGAAAGGCCAAATATGGAAAACTGATTGTTCAGCTCGCTTTTGACCTGCATCATATTTTGCAATATATTCCAAATAAGGAAATTAACGTGCAACGTATGTGTCATTGTTTGTGGTTTTAAGCTGTAAAAGGCTTGTGTGATTTTTAGCTCGGGAACAGTATTCCAATAGCTGTCGCCCCCTGCGTGCTTGTAACCAAGAAAAGAGCCTCAGGCTGAGCTGATTCAAATATTAATCCTGTGGTCGTTTTCCACAACAGCCTCAATAGGTCCCTGTGATGGAATGTAAGGCTACATCTAGACTACCCACCGTATCGGTGGATTAAAATCGATTGCTCGGGGAGCGATATATGGCGTCTCATCTAGACGGCATATATCCATCCCCGAGCGCGCTTATATCGATTCCGAAACAACACCAACCCCAACGGAGTTGCTGATTTGACAGGGGGAGCCGCGAACATCGATCCCGCGCGGTGAGGATGGGTGAGTAATCCGATCTTAGATATTCGACTTCAGTTACGTTATTCACGTACCTGAATTTGCGTATCTAAGATCGATTTCCCTCCATAGTGTAGACCAGCCCTTAATGTCTTCACACCTTCCCCCTGCAGGAGAATGGCTGTTTGACCAGCTGTTTGCCTTGCTGTCTCTGAGGAACTGGTCTGTGGGTGTTCCCCAGAACTGTAACTTTTTCAGTAATATCATACCGTAAAATCTCACAATTTTACATACAGTGTTACTACACATTTTAACAGGAGGATAATATTCAGTAGGTTATGCGTTTTCTAATGATACCTCACAAGCCATACTGGGTACCAAATTGATCATAATTTTCTAGAAGAGTGAACACAGGGGTACAGATTGACACAGTGTCTGTGTGTGTGTTCCCAGCAGATATGTGGGTATTTCAATCCCTCCTAAGCACTATGTTTGGCATCTTCAAGGACCTGGGGAACTGGTCCTGGGAATTCACTAGTTTAGCAAGTGTGAGACTGCATGAAATTGTGAGACACTTTGGTATTAATAATAAAATAATATAATCTGATAAAATTGCAATGAATCATGCTAGGTATGCCATGTAAAGTGTCAGTGAAAATGTTATGATTTGCCAAGTATGATAATTTTGTTTCTATGTTTCTATCACCTTTGTATTGTGAGTTACAGATATGTAAGGTATATCTGTATTTCCAGACTTGTGCAGTTTTTCTGGGTGACACCCCCAGACATATTGGCATCAACATTGCCTAGCATGTTTGATGGCCCATTGAGGGTCATCAGCTGTACAATGAACCTATGGACCAAGGGGATACACCTATTGAGTCAGCAAGACATGCCGGGGTTTGCCTGTGTAATGAAACCTCCAAAGCTTTTCCATGCCATGTGCTGTGAAGCTTGTGTTTGGGACACAGGAAGTACAAGCCACATGGCAAAAGGAATATAAAGCGCAGCTGCATCATCTCCATCTTGTCTTCAATCCCCCTTCCTACCTCTGGAGCAACTTCTCTACAAACTGAACCCTGGAACAAAGGACTGAATGACCCATCCAAGCTGTGGATGCGTTCCAGACAGACTTTCAAGCCAGCAACTCACCAATACTGCTAAGAACCTGATATATCCATTTTGGAATGTATCTGACTGCTTTTCCATTTAAATTCTTTCTGTCTTTCTTTCTTTTAAACCTTTAGTTTAGATGCTAAAGAATTGTCTGGAAGGATGGAATTTAACTTCATTCTTTCAGTTTGTTCTTTCTTCTAAACATTTAGTTTAACTTGCTAAAGGATTGGCTGGCAGCATGGTATTTTGGATGAGATCCAAACCTGGGTAATGTGGCTAACCTTCTACCCACCCACTTCCTGGATCCAATTAGGATCACTCTCCTGCTGCCCTCTGGCCATGCTGTATCACAGTGAGCAGAGTTTTTAAATAACCTCTCACTGTACGGGACCTAGTTGCTGATTAGGAGTCAGAGAACTGTCATGCAATAAAGGGGGCCGTGTGATTTCTTTTTTCAGAGTCTCGTTAACCAGTGTGTGGGATCAGAAGCACAGTTTGTGACTGGTCAGTGAGTTTAACTTCAGTGTTAACCACCAGTATGGGGAGCATCTGCTCTCCCTTTTTCAGCCTGCTCTGACCTTGGCATTTTCAGTGAGGACTGCCCCAGGCACACTAGGTCACACTAAGCACTGAAGATAAATTAACAGAATGTTTTTGATGATCAAGTTGTATGAAATCAACTGAACTCCTTTGTTTTCTTTCATCTGAGCGGAGTTTCTGGTTTTCCAACGTGATATGATCTCCCAGCTGGAACAAGGGGAAGAGCCATGGGTCCCAGAGCTCCAGGGTTCAGAGGAAAGAGATATCCTGAGATCTCCCCGCACAGATGAGGAAACATTAAACAAACTCAGAATCTGTAAGTGCCTGAAGGAAACATCTAGGATGCCCTACAAAGCTCTTGGGAAGTCTCTCAGTTCATTATTGTCCATAGCAGGGGTCGCATCCGCAGGGTAAATATAGCTCAAGGCTTCCTCTAGATGCTAGCAGACACCGGGCAGTAGCTTTCTCCCTTCCCCCTGTGAAGTTGGATGGGATGTGAAGGCTGAATTGATCCCCTCCTCTCTCCTGTTGGGGGAGCTGAGTTCCTGATTTTTATTTGTCCTCTCTCCAGCACTTGTTTTGGTTTGGCCTTCCCCTTTCCATCCCTGTTTGAGGTTTCTGTCTCTATCACAGCAGGTGATGCAATGACGTGTGAGGTTCAGCACAGACCAGAAAAAGAGCAGGGAAACCAGCCAGGGGAGAAAATGGATAAATTTATTTCCTGTCAGGGAACTCAGAAGGGCCTTAAGGAAACCAGAATACAGCAGGAAATCTGCAGGGAAAAGCAAAAAAAATACATGTGCTGAGTGTGGGAAAAACTTCACTTACAGATCAGGCCTTTCTCAACATCAGAGAATCCACACAGGGGAGAGGCCCTGTGAATGCAATGAGTGCGGGAAAACTTTCAGTCACAGCTCGCACCTTATTAGGCATCAGAGAATCCACACAGGGAAGAGATCCTATCATAGAATCCTAGATTATAAGGGTTGGAAAGGACCTCAAGAGATCATCTAGTCCAACCCCCTGCTCAAAGTATGACCAATTCCCAAATGGTTCCCTCAAGGATTGAACTTACAACCCTGGGTTTAGTAGGCCAATGCTCAAACCACTGAGCTATCCTCTCCCTCCTGAAAGCACTGAGTGCGGGAAAACTTTCAGTCGCAGCTCACACCTTATTCGGCATCAGAGAATCCACACACAGGAGGGGTCCTATGAATGCAGTGAGTGCGGGAAAACCTTCAATCGCAGCTCTCACCTTATTCAGCATCAGAGAATCCACACGAGCAAGAAGCCCCGCGAATGCCGTCAGCAGGCCTGCACAACTCGTAAAGTGGTGATGTAGAGAAATCTCTGTATTAACTATCTCTATAAATCTTTATAACGTTGCATTGTGTTATTTTGTATTAAGTATCTTTATCTTTATGACATTGCATCCGGCATGATGTTATTTTGTAATTCATATGACTTGGCATTGTGCCTCTCTATTTTCATACAACTTTGTATTAGATCCCTATATAGAGAATTGGTAGAAAACTTTGTATCAAATGTTATAGCCCCTAAGGATAGTATAGTTAAAGTAAAAGAAAACATGTGCCTTTTTGCTAGAAGTAGAATAAGATCTTCCCTCACACTCTGTAATCAATTGCTCTATTGACTGAATGAGGTGTGAATGAGTGAGGCTTGGAAGACACCCACCTCCAGACAGCTACAACAGTTGAAGAGGGAATGGGAGCCAGAGCAAAGGACAATACAGCTTGTCAAGTGGGCCCAATAAAGAAGAGCAGACATACTGATGGCCTCAGGGATTAGAAGCAAGCACCTTCTTTAGAAAACACCCTCTTTGAGCAGCATTGGGACAACACCCAGACAAAAGCAGCACAAAGACCAACGGACGCAGACCCAGATTTTGAATCTGGTCTAGATTTGCGTAAGAGGGAAGCTGCTATAAATGCGACGTGTCTTGCAGAAGGACCCCGGATCTCATCTTGTCACCATCGGACGATTGATTTGGATCGGTAGAAGCCCGGCTCCACCCCTCCCCCATCTAACTCACCTGGCTAGTGCAGTTAAGGGGAGCAACTAGTTGGTAACAACAGCAAGACGGAATGTGTTTATATCTGTGTGTGTGCGTGAATGCATGACTGTGATATATATCTCATGTGCATATCATAGAGTATTAATTGATACCTGAATTACTAATAAATGTGGCATTTTACCTTAATCCCCCTGAAAAGTTCCTGTACAGTACTTTGAGTAAAACAGCGAGGGCCACAATACTCCAAAGAAAACAGCTGAGGACCGAAACCCCCCGGCCCTGCGGAAACACCCCCCACTCAGGACCTCCCAGCCTGGCGGAAACACCCCGCCCAGCCCTGCAGAAACAAACCCTCCTTCCCCAGCGCCGCCCCACCAAAACAGCTGTGGGTCAAAAAGGAAGGTTGGTGGTGGGGAGGTGTTACTTGATGTTAAATCAACCAGGGACTCCCAGCCAAAGAGGTGGCTGGGAGCCCTCAGGGTCAAATTAAAGTGCCTGGGGCTCTGACGACTGGGGGAACCCGGAGCTTTTCAGGGCTGGGGCAGGGATTTAAAGGTCCCAGAGCTCCTGCTGCTGAGGGGAGCCTGAGCCCTTGAAATCCCAGCCTCACTCCATCCCCTGGAGCTGCTGCCAGGATTCAAAGGGCTCTGTGCTGCCTGCAGCCACAGGGATCCCTGAGCCCTTTAAAACTCAGCTGCTGCCGGGATTCAAAGGGCTCTGGGCTGCCCGTAGCGGTGGGGAGCCCTGAGACCTTTAAACCTCAGCTGCGGCCGGGAATCTCTGCGAGCAGCCCAGAGCCCTTTGAATCCCGGCCGTGGCTGGCAGGCCGGCTTTAGGAAGTGCGGGTCCCCGCAGGGATGACTGGGGAAAAAAAGCCTTTCAGTTCTTAACAACCGGTTCCCTATAAAAAGTTCTGCCACAGTATATATTTTTTGTACCAGTAGGGTTACCATACGTCCGTATTTTCCTCCCAGATGGCGATTTAAGAACCAAAAAGCCTGACATGTCCGGGAAAGTACAGATGTATGTTAACCCTACCTAAAAGTTCTTTTTTAAAAAGATGGGTCTGAACTAGAAATGAGCTCTGCCACTCCCTTAGGGTGTGCTAGGGTGCACATGTGTGGGTCCCAGCTGCTCCCTGCCCATCTCATTGAAGCAGGTGTGCAGGGTTACTTCCCTCGGAACTGCAGGGCACCAGTGAACATGGGGCTGGCTGGAGGTGAGGGAGGGGGAGGATGCGAGAGGTAGGGTCTGGCTGCAGGCTGGGCAAGGGGTGTGGGCAGGCTGGAGACAAGAGGTGTGGGGTGGGCTGGCTGGCTTCAGGCAGGGCCACAGGGAGGGTGCGGCATGGGTTGGCAGGGCTGGAGACAAAGGAGTGCCGGACTGGCTGGCTTCAGGCAGCGGGGTGCGGCAGGGGTTGGCTGGAGACGGGTTGGTGCAGGGCTGAAGGCAAGGCAGGGGGTACGGGGTTGGCTGGAGACAGGGCAGGGGGTGCAGGGCTGGTGCGGGCAGGGCAGGCAGTATGGCAGGGGTTGGCTGGAGACAGGGCAGGGGGTGCAGGGCTGGTGCGGGCAGGGCAGGCAGTGTGGCAGGGGCTGGCTGGAGACAGGGAAAGGGGTGCAGGGCTGGCTGGAGACAGGGGTTGGTGCAGGGCTGAAGGCAAGGCAGGGGATGTGGGGCTGGCTGGAGATGGGCAGGCTGCAGGCAGGAACTGGTGCAAGCAGGGCAGGAGGTGCGGGGCTGGTGCGGGCAGGGGGTGCAGCAGGGGCTGGCTGGGGACGGGCTGGCTGCAGGCAGGGCAGGGGGTGCAGGTACAGGGGGTACAGCCCATCCTCTATGGTGAGTGCCTCCTTCTCCTCCTCCTCCTCCCCCCTCTCCCACTAGGGTAGCAGCAGCAGCCTGGGGCTTGGGGGCTATTTCAAGGGCCCGGGGCGCCCCTGCTTCCACTGCCCCAGCTCTGTAAATAGCCGCGGGAACCCTGGGGAAGCGGCGGGGCTCCAGTGGCTATTTAAAGGGCCGGGGAGGTAGAAGCAATGGGAGTCCTGGACTTTTTAAATAGCCCCCAGAGCCCCGCAGCCATACCCCAGGGCTCCAGCAGCAGGGCTCTAGTGGCAATTTCAAGGGCCTGGGCTTCCAGCCCCTGCTGGGAGCCCCAGGCCTTTTAAATTGCCCCCTGGAGAAACTGGGCCACCCTGGTACAGCGCACTGGCTTTTGCTGGTACTGGGGCTTGGGTGCGGGGTCCTCTTAGGAGCGAGGCCGATTCAAGGGAATTGGTTAAATTGGCCTAAAGCCGGCCCTGGTGGCTGGGATTTAAAGAGCTCTGAGCTCCCCGCCCGCCTGCCCAGAGCCCTATAAATCCTGGCCGCGGCTGAGATTTAAAGAGCTCTGGGCTCCCTGCGGCTGCCGGCAGCTCAGAACCTTTTGAATCCCGGCCACGGCTGAACTTTAAAGGGGTTTGGATTCCCCGCGGCTACGGGCAGCCCAGAGCCCTTTGATTCCCGGCTGCGGGATGCACAGTGAGACTTCACGGGCCGCACGTTGCCCGTGGGCCGTATGTTGTGCAGGCCTGGCATGGAGGGGCAAAATAGGTAAGAAATTTCCGTGGCCTGTCACTAGCAAATAGTAGCCACCATGGATCCTGCCAGAGGTGGCTACATCTTAGCACTGTGGGAAGCAACCCTTCACAGAGACCATTTGTCTTGTGGTTTGGGATACTTCTCAAGACATGCTGCACTCAGAGTGACCCCCTCATCCTGTGCCAGCTGGAGAAAAGAAAAGGGACCAGCCAACTCTCCCACTACCAGCTGCGAACCCCTGATCCCCAAACAGGGGGAGGCCTCTGGCTTTGATGTGTATTAAATATCAGGCTGGTCTCTTTCTTTGGCAAATATCTAACAGAGCTAAAAGAGGGAACAAATCATCCTCAAAGGAGAGGGGAAAGACAATCACTGGGAAATTTAATCCCCTGCAACATCCAGAATGGAGAGCGACTCAGGGCAACAGGTTCCCCCGAAGGAAGAAGTTTTTGGGATTTAGAAACATAAGGAACAGCACAAAACTTGAGAGGATTGTTAATTGACATTTGATAATGACACAGAGGGAAAACCTGAGCTTTCAGATCAGTGTTCAGAAATGAAAGACAAAGGGTGGAAATCAGAGATTTTGGATCCATTTTGCAAATTATAGAGAGGAAAGTGGAAAATCAGAGGGATTTTATATCAGTTGTTGATAGGAGGTAAAATCTGAGTGTTTCACATGAATACTTGATAAATGAATAAAGAGGAAATGGGCAACATTTGCAAACATTTTGTGTTCAATAATCTGAGAAAAGGTGTAAATCTGAGATTTTCTTATTATTTTATAATTAGAGACAGGAAAATCTCAGGGCATATTCAATTAGAAATAGACAACTAGAGAGAAGTGGGGCAAATGTTTAGGTTATTTTATTTGAATCTTTGAGATTTGCAAAGAAATTGTGTCACAAACTGCATATTTGATAACATGAGAGGAAAACACCAAGATCTGAGGGGAGAGAGTCACTTTCCTGTCAGGGCCCAGTGCTCCCTCCCCCTCCCCCTCCGGGGTCTCTCACTCACTGGGGGCTCCAGGCGGGGCTGGTGCGGTCAGAGCCTGGGGCTGCCTAGGGGGCAGGCCCCAGCTGGAGAAAGCCCCCCCCCCCCCGGCCAGGATAGGAATGTGCTACTGGTAGCAGCCTGGGGCTGGACCCTCTCTATGGGGGACACTTGCTCCCCCCTCCCCTTCCTGGCCCTTCCCACGCCCTGTTGCCAGCAGAGAGTGGCCCCCCCAGCCCAGCCCAGAGGTGTCCCTGTCTCAGCCCCCCCCAGCCTCTGCCCAGTTCAGAAATCACTCGAGGGAACCATTTCCCACCTACACAAGGACAAATCACTGCAGGTGAAAATGGGGGGAAACACCCCAAACCTGAGATCTGAACTGGCCATTGGCAAAGGGGAGAGAAAATGGGGCACAATGGGGGGAGGGGAACAGGGAACTTCTCAGGGGTTTGAGGGAAGGGGGTGTCAGCCTAGATGTTGCTTGTTGCTCTCTAGGGAGAAAGGGGGCAGGACAGGAGAGGAGGGGGGTCTCCACGGAGGGGTCAGTGGTAATTCCGAGGGGATCTCAGCCCTCCCTTTTTCTCCCCGCTCCTCAGGGGTCACCTGCTCTTCTCCCCTCGCCCCCCGGCCATGTCCCGGCTGCACAGACATTTTCCATCCATCCCTTTCCCAGGTCTCCCCCCTCCGCAGCCCCTGCCCGACCCCACGCAGGGGCTGCTAGGTGTAATGCATGTTCAGTAGGGATTTCTCCCCTACTAATGCTGGGGTGTCCTTCTCCTATAGGTTAGTCTACTAATGATCTCATCTTGGTGCCATGTGTGTCAGTTCATTGCCATGGCACTCGTGTGCTTAGACATCTGAGGATGCTCTATAGAAAAGCTCCTTGAGTGAGGTGATCCACAGGGAGTAGCTCAAAGCTCCAAGGTGCCTGGCCGGGGCAGGACATTGGCACAGCAAGGGCGGGGTGTGGCAGTGACATCACAAAGGCCTTTTGCAGGACCTCACACTATTGGTCAAAGACTATTGGTGAGCAGGTGGTGACCTCACAGAGAGATCCTGACATCAGTCAGGGGCCAGGGGCTAGGGAAACCTCAGAGACCCCTGTGGCTTTGCTTCAGCAAGTCTCCTTCTCCAGGTCTCTGTCTGAGGACTGAGAGAGTATTCAGGTTCACGGACGTGAGCGCCAGGAGAAACCTCTTTCCAGTTTTCTCCTTCCCTTGTAGTGATTTTACTAGAAAACAGCCGTCCCTCTTTAGAAGGTAAGAGCCTCCTGGAGGAGTGAAACCTGTTCAGTCTGATCCATCTGGTGAGAGTTGAATTCTAGGCATGGAAAACATGAGCTTAAGGAGGCAGAATTTTATTCCGCACCTGGGATTTTGTCTCTTAGAATCATGGGGACATTAGGGTTTGTCCTTTGTGTTTCACCTTTTCCTCCATCCACCTGTCCCTCCCTCCTTTCTCTTCATCTCTTCTTTTGTCCTTTCTCCTGTTCCCCTCCCAACACCAGGACGAGTGTGTGCGTGTGTGTTGCGGGGGAGTGCTCTGCAGCTCTCACTGTGGGAGTTCCACCCAAAAATGTGAGGCTGAAATAGTGCTCAGGCAGTCAGGGCTGGATTAACCTTTTGTTGGCCCTGGCACCAAACATATTTGTGGGCCCCAGTATAGTCACTGTGGGCTCCGAGTGTGGGCCTGGTGGGGCAGTGCCATTGGTGCCTTCGTATACCCGGTACTGAACCTCAGAGACATTTTTCATTTTGATCACACACCTCTCCATGACTATATGCATTGCCATACACAGCTCCCTCAGCCCGCGGGTTTTCTTATTGAGCTGTACACCCATGTGGGTTTACCAGTGTCCACAGTGAGCAGAACTTTCATAGTGACCAAGGAAACTCCCCACAGATTTATCTCTTTCCTCATTCAGACCTTCTCTAGCCATGTCTCCAGTACCACCCCCGTCACCAGTCACTGCATGTGGTCCTAGTCTCAGCTCAAAGTGCTAAAGCCAGCAGACACCTGATCAGTTCTGACAGATCCCTCCCTCAGCCCCCATCCTGCCATGTGAGCAAGCCACCTGCAAACACCATTTCCCCAAAGTGAGGACTTAGCCCTTGGGAATCTGAAGACACCAGCGTCTCTCCCTCTGCTCCCATCTACGTGCTAGTCTGCTACCTGGTCACCACCACCTCTCCCCATACTTGTTTCCTTTCTACTTTGGACATGCTCCCAACCAGCTGGAAGCTCCCTCTGCAAGCCTGACCTGCTCCCGCCTTCCCTGCTCCCTCGACATTCCTTTCCTACTGGTGACCTCTGTTCCTTGAGGTTAACTCCAGTGTCTTTAGGTGCTCTAGCTTAATGGCCCCAGGAGTCATAGAGCCACTTGTAGTTTCTCTAGCTACAGCCTTCAGGCAACTGCCAGAGGCCAGCCTTAGACAGCTGCAGCTACTAGCCGCAGGAGCGGAGGCAATGCCAAGGCTGAGCATGCTTGAACCTTGCAAGGGCAGCACTAGGGACTCTAAATCCTCAGCACTGGCCCTAGGCAGCTGCAGACTCTGGAGTTAGGCACTTTCCTCCTCTAGGTTCCTGCATGGTTACAGAACTGCAGTAAAGTGGAACAATTATCAGCTTCTGTGATTGGAAGATGTCTGGATCCATCTAATAAGACCGTCCTACATAAATGAGGAAAGTTGAGGTGCCTTTATTATTCTTTTGTTCCACTCTTTGTTTCTATGGGGAATTTGCCAGTGCAATATCACTGTCTTCCTTTTAAACAAACAAAACTAAAAAAAAAAGTGTAATGGCTGTTGAAAATAGCAATTCCAGCCCTCGTTAGCACTGTGAAGACCCCAACGTTTGTTGCTCAATTTTCTCCTACTTTTTCTACAGTAAATGACAGTGGATCAGCATATTTGATTTGGGAGAAATGAAGTAAGAGCTGCCCAAATTGAGCTTGAGCACTCCTGATTTTGAGGTGTTCAGATCTGGAAGGCAGGGGCTAGATTCCCTTTATGAATATTAGATACATCTGGAAAGGAAAAGTCAATTTCTATTGTCATGGCTCAGAAGTGGAAATCCTCCTGTCCTGTATCTGAAGCTGTCCAGGTCCAGTAGAGCCTCCCCTTCCTTACTTACCATTTTACCTTCTGGTGGGATCCACATACCTCCCTTGCCCAGCTTCAGATAGAGAGGGGCCCTGTCCAGTTAGTCCACCCAGTTCCATCTTTGGGGGCTGCCAGGCGAGGTCACACCAGCATCCCTAAGCCTGTCTGGGGAAGTCTTCTGAGGGTGCTACTTGGGCCAAAGCCTTCTACTCCTTGGTCACACCTCTTCCCTATTCACAGGTGGCACCCCCTTCTAGCAGCCAGCCCCCCAGCCACAGCAAGCTGCAGCGCATGGAGTCTCACAGCTTCCCCCTTCCCTTTCCTGTTGATAGCAGCCAAGGGAATGCTGGGAAATGTTCCTTCTCTGCTGCCAGGCAGGGAGCTGGTCAAGGAACTACAGCTCCCAGGGCCCTATGGGGTCTCAGCTCCCCTACTGAATCCAGGCTGCTCTGAGGCTCCCTTTCTGCAGAGGGGAGGAAGTCACTGTTACAGGTCCCTTCAGAGCTTGGGCCTAGCACTATGGCACCATGTCAAACCCAGTACTGCTCCCAACTCTACCCAGCTCTGCTGTTGGCAGGATCCCTTCCCATTCTTTTTGTTTCCTGTCTCCCCTCCAAGGAGAAGCTCTGCATTGTTCCTGTGTGAGGAATTGAACCCAGGTTGTCGGGGTGAAAGCCAAGAATCCTAACCACTAGACCACATGGGACTTCCATAACACGTTTACATGTTCATATTCAATAACACGATTAAACGTAGCCATTCAAAGTAGCCATTTAAAAGAAGCCATTCAAAAAACTTCAAAAACAGACTTCAAAGAGAAATTGCAGAGTTACAACTGATCTGCAAACTTAACACCATTAATTTGAGCTTGAAGAGGGACTGGGGGTGACTGGCTCACTACAAAAGCAATTTTCCCTCTCTTGGTATTGACACCTCCCTATCAATAACTTGGAGAGAGCCACATCCACCCTGACTGAATTAGCCTTCAACACTGGTTCTCCCCTTGTATGGTAACTCCCTTTACATCATGTTCCAATATATATTTATGCCTCTATCTGCAATTTTCACTCCATGCATCTGAAGAAGAGGGCTTTTTACCCACGAATGCTTGTGTCCAAATAAATCTGTTAGTTCTTAAGGTGTCACCGGACTCCTCGTTGTTTTTGTGAAATAAAAGCAAAATGCACTCTAAGCTGATCTTAACCCTTTCAAGGCCCTTACAAACTTAGATGCTTCTCACCACAGGCCGGCTGGTGGCTTTTCAGCCAGGCTCTCCCCTTTCGTCAGCGCTTCAGTTGCTTGGTGTGGGGGTGTCTGTAGATGTAGGTGGACGAGAGAGACAAAGCATGGCAAATGTCTCTGCTTTTAACATGTCCTTTCTTCCCTCTTGGCTTTGCTCCCCCTTCAGAGTCAGGTGAGCATCACTGCGTCTCTCCAAGCAAGTCTGAGCAATTCCCCTGGGGTGTCCTCTTGCAGGTAAGTGATTGCACTGTAGCTCCCTTGCTGAACAATGGCTGTTGATGGGTTGTTTGACACCCTGTCCGGGTGTTGGTTACTTTCCTTGCTGTTGTCACTGGGGAGCTAATATTTGGCTGACTCCCCCACCTTACAGCATAGTGATAACCACACTGCACAATTCTCATAACTTCATATGCATGAATGGTAAACATCTATGGCTAGAGAAATGACTTTCAGCAGATCATATCCTTTCCCCTGATACCTTACAAGGCATGCTCTGTATATAAGATCACGATTATATGAAAATGAGGAATATGGGGGTTACAGCACACTCCCCCAAAGGTACAGAATGTCACACTGAGATTCTATTTTCATTTGTTATGTAACAGCATTAAAGAGATCCAGTGACTGACCAATGGCATTTTCAAGTGCTAAAATGGCAAGCGCTGTTGGTCTCTCATTGGCCATCAGCGACTGAAGATACGGTTTAATGAGCCAGAGCCTCAAGGCGAGGGTGGCTCTGTCCACTGCCTTCCATTGCGCTGCTGGGCACCAAGTCCCTGGCGGTCAATATGTGAAGCTGGGAGAAGAGAGTGGGGTGGCAAGCGGTGGTAGAACTTTTGCCACCAGGGTCTAGCTGTCTAACTTCCTCTTCGTACTGCTGGGCCCCCGTTGCCTTCAGGTAACACAGGAACTAAGGCAGGAATAGGGTGAGGAAGCAAGTAAAGCCGAGCAAGGAAGGCAAAAGTTAATCTTATCTTCATGGGCAGCTCGCAATGACGTCCTTTTTCTGTGCCACAGCTGACAACAACATCCCAGACAGAAAAGTAACAGGCCAAAAAGAAACCTAGCAGCTGCTGAAACAGTTCAGTTGGGGGCGTGCTAGACTAACAGGCTCTTCTATCCTCCTTTATGCACGGGCGGGATGTTTTCTGAGAGTGCAGCAGTTCCTTTAACTGCCACGAGTCCCTCATTTCAGGCTATGGAGCAGGAAAAGACAGCATGGGCTTCTGCACCGAGTTGGCCCACCTGACCTTTCATTCTTCTCTTGCTCTTTGTCAGCAAGGAGAAGAAAAAGAAGCTCTCCCTCAAGCTGGAGTCACACGGGCGAGGTAAGGACGACTTCCTGAGTGCTGGCTCCAGTCCTCTGCCCTGCCAGCTGACCTATCGAGGGGCTACCACCACATTCTCTAGATTTGTCCATCGGTCTGTGCCAGAGTGAGCAACAGCCCAGTAGGTGGAGTTTCTGTAGTGTAGTGGTTATCACATTTGCCTAACATGCAAAAGATCCCTGGTTCAAAACCAGGCAAAAACATACTGGCTTCCTTTTCCCAGATCCCCTTGTTATTCAGAAAGGGCACTCCTCCTATTGGCCTGTTCCTGGGATAACTCCAACCCCTGCATGACAGAGTGTGCTGACAGCAGTGGAGAAAGCACCTTGGTGTCAGGCTGGAGAACCTAGAGTAGTTAGGCCAGTCACCATTTGGAGGCTTGTGGCTTGGCCACCTCTGCTGTTGGAGGTTGGCCTATAGAGGCTCTCACTTCCTGCTGGGCTCCTTTGCGTGACTGGCCAAAGGAGGAAGTGAGGCAGGAATGGGGCAATAGAGGAAAGTTGAGCTGAGGAAGGCAGGGAAGAAGCTGTGCGGCTAAGTGGGGTTAGTAGAGCACCACCCTTCATTCTGCAAAGCCTGGGGAGGTGTGGTTGGCTGCTGGGAGGTAGAATCCTGTGCCTGCCTCTTGGCTTCCCAGGAGTGGCTACTTGCAGCCCAGGAGAAGAAGGGAGGTTCTGGGTGAAAGGAAAACAAGCAAAGCTGAGTCCAAGTGGAGAATGGCGGCTCCTTTATGGCCAACCTGGGGGCATGACTGATGGTTTTAGAGGTGGAGGCTGGGCTGGCTGTGAGCAACTGGGATCCAGGAAACCCCCACCTGCCCTTCTGAGGGCTGAACCCATGGAGGTGCGGTTGGCTGCTGAGAGACAGACCCCTGTGGCTGCCTGTTGGCATCCCAGGGATGACTACTTGCAGCCCAGGAGAAGCGGGGTTCTGGGGGGAAGGAAAAGCAGCAATGGTGAGGCTGAGTGGGCTCCTTTCTGGCCGAGATGGTGGACTGTGGTGAGTCTGGGAGTTGCCTGTAAGCCATAAGTGGACGTAGTGCAGTGAAAACTGCTGCTCCATTCTGGCCGACCTGGGGGCGCCATGGATGACTTGGGAGTGGGGGCAGGGCGCTGGCTGTGAGCAAATGGGATCCAGGAAGCCCCAGCCTGCCCCTCCAGGGGCCGAGTCTTCTTCTCTCCTGCCATGGGGAGCCCGACCTTAAGCCTACCCAGCATGTGCAGCAGCTCGAGCATTAAGCCTTCCTGTGTGCATAACTGAACTACGCCCTAGTGTAATAAGGTGTAAAGTTTAGATTGTGAATTTATCTTTAATTTCCATGGTAATTTATTTGATCTTTTATTCCTACCACTTATAATCCTTAAAACTCCATCTTTCTGTAGTTAATAAATCTGTTTTATGCTCTACTTAAACTGGTGTATTTTGCTTGAAGTTCTTGGGAAATCTCAGCTCCATTACAAGGCTGGTTCATGTACTATTCACAGTGAGGGAGGGGTGGACCCTGTGTAATAAACTCACACTGATCAGGCTTCTGATTAAGGCAAGATGGTATGATCCAGGGGTGCAAGGCTGCAGAGCTGTAGGGGGGGCGACTTTCTATCATTAGTGTTATGAGTGGCTGCAGAAGCATTCATGTAATTCAGTTGGCTGTGTCCCTACCTACGGATGTCTGTGTAAGTGCAATATCTGCCAGAGATTCACAGCTTGTCTCAGCATCACATGTGTGAGAAGGAGCCCAGGTGGTGGGACAAAGGGCTCAGGGGTCCCACTGTTCAGTTGCATCCCATAGATCCCATCACAGACTTTCAACAACCACAGCGGGTGCTCACTGAGACAGAGAGAGAGATGCCAAAATAGTGATATCCAGTGCCAGCAGACATAAAACTATCAGAAATTCTGTGAACAGAGAAGACCCTGCTAGTGGAAAATGGCTTGTGAGGTATCATTAGAAAATGCATAACCTACTGAATATTATCCTCCTGTTAAAATGTGTAGTAACGCTGTATGTAAAATTGTGAGATTTTACAGTATGATATTACTGAAAAAGTTACAGTTCTGGGGAACACCCACAGACCAGTTCCTCAGAGACAGCAAGGCAAACAGCTGGTCAAACAGCCATTCTCCTGCAGGGGGAGGTGTGAAGACATTAAGGGCTGGTCTACACTACGGGGGGAAATCGATCTTAGATACGCAAATTCAGCTACGTGAATAACGTAACTGAAGTCGAATATCTAAGATCGGATTACTCACCCATCCTCACCGCGCGGGATCGATGTCCGCGGCTCCCCCTGTCAAATCAGCAACTCCATTGGGGTTGGTGTTGTTTCGAAATCGATATAAGCGCGCTCGGGGATCGATATATGGCGTCTAGATGAGACGCCATATATCAATTCCCGAGCAATCGATTTTAACCCGCCGATACGGTGGGTAGTCTAGATGTAGCCTTACATTCCATCACAGGGACCTATTGAGGCTGTTGTGGAAAACGACCACAGGATTAATATTTGAATTAGCTCAGCCTGAGGCTCTTTTCTTGGTTACAAGCACGCAGGGGGCGACAGCTATTGGAATACTGTTCCTGAGCTAAAAATCACACAAGCCTTTTACAGCTTAAAACCACAAACAATGACACATACGTTGCACGTTAATTTCCTTATTTGGAATATACTGCAAAATATGATGCAGGTCAAAAGCAAGCTGAACAATCAGTTTTCCATATTTGGCCTTTCCTGTTATTTTTATTACACCTGGTGATATGGGAGCAAGACTCTCCATGTCTCAAGAAATGTCACTACCAACCTAGACCATTTTCACATGCTGGGGTGCAATCCAGATCAGCGAGGAGTTGTGTCATCTGTAATCCTGGGTGAGATTCAGTGTTCTGCTGCTGGAGCTCCCCTGTCTGGATACTCCCAGCCAGCGTTCAAGGACGCACTGAGTGTCTGTATGATAAGTAACCCTGGACTGGCAGCTCTGACTCCAGCCGCCTGCTTGTTACACCCCAAGCACATTCTGGTTTCGGTAGAGAAGGCTCAGGGTTTGAGAGAAGGCTGGGGGTAGGAAGCTTCTGTTCATTATGCTGGACCTAACCCCAGTTTTACTTGAGTAAAGAGGAGATATTTGACATTGTGTGATGCTGCTCCTGTGCTCTGTTCCCAAAGTGTTCTGCAGCAGAGGAGGGTCTCTGGTAGTATGTATGTTACTGGCCTATTGGGGTGATGCTGAAACAGGACAGGGTACAGATGGCATTGTGGGGGTGGCGTGAACCTTCACTCTTCATTTCCCCTTCCAAGAACAGAAGGGACAGGAACCCTTACCCAGCGAGGTCACAGTCTCATAGTTCTCCTGCATGACATCCCGGTGGAGGGCTCTCTGAGTGGGGTCCAGCAGAGCCCACTCTTCCCTGGTGAAATACATAGCCATCTCCTTGAAGGTCACCAGCCCCTGAAAGAGTAAGAGTCCAACACTAAGGACTTGCTGCCCCACTATT
Source organism: Gopherus flavomarginatus (assembly GCF_025201925.1). NCBI lineage: Eukaryota > Metazoa > Chordata > Testudines > Testudinidae > Gopherus > Gopherus flavomarginatus. Next base: position 35,167 of record NW_026115187.1, on the reverse strand, counting down.
TGTGGCAGAGAAGAGTGAATCAAATGGAAGCTCTGGGTGGATCATAGTCAGGAGAGTCCCACCTCGACCTGGCTCAGAGTATCCAGCAAATGCCAGGGTGAGGGGATGAAGAGAGAGCCCCTTATCTCCCCCAGCATATCCATCATCCCCCTACTAGCCACTGACTGATACAGGAGATGGAGCCCCTAGCAGGGTCCAGGGAGAGCTCACTGGTAGGATGCCCAACACCCTCCTCATTGTGAGGAGTGGGATATGAAGGGAGAGGCAGCTCCAATAAGCCTGACTCATGAGTGTCCCCTTTATATCTCACAGCAGCTGATGGTTAATGAGGTCAGGCTCCAGCACTAGGAGTCTGGTCAGTTTGACTAGCTCCATGTAGGTGGGTTATTTTCTCTCTTCACAAATTAGGGTATTTCCACCTCCAAACCTCCTGGGTCTGTTCCTAGAATCTAGGCCACTTAGTAAATAACTCCCAGCAGGTCTGCCACACCCTGGCCTCCTCCTTTCCCCACGCTGTGAATTTCCTGCCCCGCTCCAACCTCCAAACCAGACTCTGCAAACCTTCCCACCTCTGGTGTATTTGCTCTCCCTTTCCTCCAGCAGGAACCCACCAGCAACCCCCCGATAATCTCTACCTGGACTGACTCCACTGCAGCCATTTCTCTTCCCTGTCCCACGCCAGGCTGGGATGAGCTGGAGCAAAACATTCTGCAGCCTGTCTGGGGGAGAAGGGCAGTTGTGGGCGTTTCAGAACCGGTTTTAGTTAATTTCACATCACAATTCCCCCAGGCCCTTTCCCTGCAGACAGACACCCTAGATTCTGTCATGCTGGGAAATGCTCAATCTGTTTATTACAATTTAGACCTGGCCCCTCCTGCCAGGCTAAGTCCACAGACACATTTTTAACCTCCCTTCTCTCTCCCCTCACCCCTTCTCTGAACACAAGGCTAGAAAAGAGCAGAACCAAAGGAGTCACTGTGGGGGATTCCCTCAGACACTGACCCCACGGCAGCCACACCCCAGCAGGGGGAATATGGAGTCAGGAACTGGCTTTTGCTCTGTCTGATCCTTGTTTTGTTCACTGGAAAGTGGTTCTGCCCCAGGATGAAGCAATACATGTGTCTGGGTGGACTAGAGAGCTGGAAATCTCTCCCCCACATTCATTTCTCCCACCGCCCCTTTCAGTATCTCCTTCCCCTGTCCTCTCTCCCTGCCCCTCTGGCTGGGACAGTCCCATTCCTGGGGGCTTTGCTCTCCCATGGCTGGATTTCCTCCTGGCAACCGCTAATGGGAGGAGAAATGAGGTGGTGTTGTTTGTGCAGAGTCACTTTCTTGCGAGACCCTAGGACATTCCCTGAGGTCTTTCAGTTACCTGGAGACTCTGGCTCAGAATTTAGTAGTAACAGGGCCCAGGACTGCCCTAGGGGGCTAGGACCAGCTGCAGAAAGTCATCCCCTGGGCCGGGCAGAGAAGAAGCTTTAATTAAGGTCACTTCCCAGCAGAGAGCCCCACTGTGGGAGCAGCAGCTGCCAAGCCTGGTCTCCCAGATCACAATGGAGGCTGCAGCATCTGACCCAGGAAGCTGAACCCCAATATCCTGAGCAGAGAGGGACGGAGTGTATGAGCAGCTTCCCTCCTTTAGCTCTCTGGGGAGAGCAGCTAATGGGAGCCCCTCCTCACAGGGAGAATCGCTGATCTCATTTGACCCACTGTCCATCTGGAATCACTCCTTGTCTTTCCATACAGTGACTCTGTATTAACAACGGTCTCAATGACACCGGATTTCAGAAAGAATGAGTTCAGAACGCTGTGGAAAAGACCATCGTGTGGCAGGGCTGACTCCCTTCCCACCTCCCTCACCCCCGCAGATCTAGGACAAGGACTGGGGGCAAAAATTTTCCAAACGGAACCAAAAGTTCCTGCAGTTTTCAAAAGAGGAGAAAAGTAAATTCTGTGAATTCACACTGACAGTGTTTGCTAAGTGGACTGAAAGTTACCACAGTGAGAGGGCACGTGACTGGGGAATGGACTTGGTGACCTGGTTACTAGGAGCCAGGACTCTGGTACAAGTTGACCAGAGAGAAGGATCATGGTTAGCAGCAGCCCCCAGACACCCCCTAGTACCTAGAGCCCAGACCCCCCAGCCAGGGGCCCCAGACACCCCCCAGCCAGGATCCCATCAGATATTCCCTGGGACGCAGCCCCCAGAGTCCCTGGCCAGGGACCCCAGATACCCCTCAAAGCCCCACCGGCCAGAGAACCCCCACCACACCATGATTGCCAGGTTGGGAATCCCAAAGGGTTCCCCCCACCAAGAGCCCCCAGCAGCCAGGGACCCCCTCAAGGGACCTCCCCCCCCACTGGGAACTCAGTCCCTCACTGCCTGCCTAGGAACTTCCCCACCCTCCAGAACGATCTACCCTGACATTTGCCTGGGACCCCCTCCTCTGCCCAGTGTGACCCCTTGATGCTTTACAGTGCGACCCATCACTCTGCTTCCCTGGCATGCCCTCACCTAGTGCCAGGGATCCCCTCCCCCAGCTCTGTGCACTGGGCATGGCAACAAAACCAGGAACCAGCCGGGGAAGCACAGACAGAGCCCATGGCACAGAACCAGGCTCCCTCTAACCCTCTGTCCCGCCTCCCCAAGAGACACCCACCCCCACTGTTCTGCAGCCATCAGGCCCCCAGCGATACCCACCTCCAGGACCCATAGCCTCAGGGATGGGCACATCAGAACCACCACCCCCGAAAACCCCAAACCTCCACAACCCACCAACCTGACTAGGGTACCCCCTGCCCAGCCACCCAGAGGCCTCCCCCTACCACAATGCCCCTTCAGCTGCAATCTCCCCACACAGATACCTTCCCTGCCCCTGCAAGTGTTACCTCACAGAGTGTGAGAAGTGGCTAGAAAGTTAACACCACCTCCTGCTGGCCAGTCACACAGGCAGAGGGAGCCTGGGGAGTGCTTCTTTAACAGGAGAATGGAAGGCCTGGAGGGCAAGAAAGATCCACGGGCTGTCACTAGCAAATAATGGCCACCATGGATCCACCCCAGAGGCGGCTGCATCTTAGCACAATGGGAAACAACCCATCATATTCAATTAGAAATAAAACAACTAGAGAGAAGTGGGGCAAATGTTTGGGGTATTTTATATCAATCTTTGACACACGCAGAGAGAACCCTGTCACAAACAACATTTGATAACATGAGAGAAAACCACCAAGATCGGAGGGGATTTGATGTTGCTATTAAATAACTAGTGGAAAAGGGGGACTGTTGGACTGGATTTTATATGACTATCCAATACATAAACAGAATGTGATGGTCCCCCCCGGCCACGGGGCAACCATTCACGTGAGCAGCTCAGAGCCCTTTGAGGAGCTGATTTAAGGGCGGGGGGGGGAGCTGGAATGCTCCCTGGACAATGGAAGGGGGCCGCAGGGGAATTGGGACATGGGGTCTGGGCAGTCTCCATGGGGGATGTGCTCCTCCCTTCCCTTCCCTGCCCTGGCAGAGAACGGGAACCTCATCCCATCCCACTCCAGTGGGAGCCATGTTCTGGGGAATAACCCAGGGCAACAATTTCCCACCCAAACAAGGACAAATCGCTGCAGATAAAATGGGTGGGAAAATCCACCCCCCATCGGAGAGATTTTAAATTGACATTTGAGAAGTATGGAGAGAAAAGGGAAAATCAGAGGCAATTAGAGAGCTGATCATTGGGGGGAGGGAGAATCTCCCTGGATTTTATAGTATCAGAGGGTAGCCGTGTTAATCTGGATCTGTAAAAGCAGCAAAGAATCCTGTGGCACCTTATAGACTAACAGACGTTTTGGAGCATGAGCTTTCGTGGGAGAATACCCACTTCCTCAGATGTATGCATCTGAGGAAGTAGGTATTCACCCACGAAAGCTCATGCTCCAAAACGTCTGTTAGTCTATAAGGTGCCACAGGATTCTTTGCTGCTTTTACTGGATTTTATAGCCACGTGTGATAATGAGAGAGAAAAGGGGAAATCTTGAGAGAATGTGTGTGTGGGAGGAAGTGGCAAAAACAGGGACAGGATCCAGTTAACTCTCCTCCCTCCCACCCCAGGAATGTCCTGGCTGCACAGAGACAGATTTACACCCCCACCCCAGTGACCTCCCCCCCCTGCAACTCCGGCTTCTCCTCCCCCCTCGACACCTCCGCCCTCACACCAAAGGGGGGGGCTCTGCCAGCGCCTCCCCCTGAGCTCAACTCCTGCTCCTCCCCCCAGCCCGGATTGTGCCCTTTAGCCCCCCACGAACCCTGCCTCCAGCTGCCTGACCCCCCCTGCCCATCAATTTCCTGCTCTGCGCCCGCCCCTCCCACGCTCCCTGTTACTTCCCCGCCCCGCTCCAGCCCCGCCCCCAGCGCCCGGCGGAACGTTACGGCTGGTCCGGGCAGGGGGAAGGGCAGCGGCTTCAGCGGCTGTTACTGGGCATGCGCAGTGCCCGGGAGTAGCACATTGCTATGGGGAGGGATTTAATACACCGCCCCCCCCCGCCTGGCCCGGGGTCCGCCCCTCCCCCCCACACGACGGCCAGGCCCCGCCCCCCCCCCATCCCAGCGGGGCGGGCGGGCGGATCCTCCTGCAGCTCCACTGGGGCCGAGGCGCCTTCAAGGCTTCTCCCAGGCTCCCTGGGGCAGAGTCACTTTCCTGCCCCCCAGCGCCTCTCATTCCCCAGGGGCTCCGGGTCACAATGTCCCACCGCCCTTCCCCCGCCTGCAGCTCCGGCTTCTCCCCTCCTGCCCCCGCCAGCCACACCAAAGAGAACCCCCGGGCCCTAGTCTCTGTCCCCACCTGGATCCCAGCGGGGCTGGGGGCAGATTCTGGCTGCAGCTGAGAACAGCGGCTCCGCTGCGGCTCGGGCAGCTCCAGCGCTGCTGGCAGCACGTGGAGAACCAGGAAGCAGCTGTTCAGCCCGGGCTCCGCGTCACAATGTGCCAGAGCCCCGCCCCCAGGAGCTGCCCCGCCCCCGGGTTGTGCCAGATCCCCACCCCCAGGAGCTGCCCTGCTCATGGGCTGTGCCAGAGCCCCGCCCCCCGGAGCTGCTCCGCCCCCGGTCTGTGCTGGAGCCCCGCCCCCAGGAGCTGCCCCGCCCCTGCTCTGTGTTGGAGCCCCGCCCCGACGAGCTGCCCCGCCCCCGATCTGAGCCAGAGCCCCGCCCCCAGGAGCTGCCCCGCCCCCGGGCTGTGCCACAGCCCCACCCCCAGGAGCTGCCCTGCCCGTGGGCTGTGCCAGAGCCCCGCCCCCAGGAGCTGCCCTGCCCATGGGCTGTGCCAGAGCCCCGCCCCCAGGAGCTGCCCCGCCCCTGCTCTGTGCTGGAGCCCCATCCCGAGGAGCTGCACTGCCCCCGAGCTGAGCCAGAGCCCCGCCCCCAGGAGCTGTCCGCACCTGGGATGTGTCAGAGCCCCGCCCCCTGGAATTTCCCCATGTTGGGTCTCTGAGTTTTGTTCACCTGCTGCCTTCTTCCCAGCACCCCCTGCTCCCTTCCTGTGTCTGCAAACACCCCCCCTCCCCCGGGGCCGGCTGCAGTGCTCGCTGAGGCTGACTCCAGTGGCTGAAGTTGCCTCCGTCTGTGCTTCACCTGAAGGAGGAGAGACAAAGAGAGGAGATGGTCCCAGGGTGTGAAACCAGAATCAGGGGGCAAGGAAAGAAGGACTGTTTGGATAGGTGAGGTTTTTTTGTGGTGGGGGGTGAGCCAGAGGGATTCAGAAGAAGTTGGGCAGCAGAGGCTCAGGGAAATTGAGGGGAACCTCCTGCTGTTCTCATAAGGGGTCGGCTTAGAGAGGGTTTGGCTACACTTGCAGCTGTCCAGCGCTGCGAGTTAAAGCTGTCTTCCTACAGCTGTTTAGGGAAAGCGCTGCAGTGTGGACACACTGACAGCTACCAGCACTCTGTCATGGCCACATTTGCAGCGCTGTTGGGAGTGGTGCATTATGGGCAGCTATCCCAGCATTCAAGTGGCTGCAATGTGCTTTTCAAAAGAGGAGGGTGGGGTGGAGTGTGACACGGAGCATGCGGGAGACAGAGCGAGTGGAATTTTGGAGCTGACATTGTGTCAGCTCCCTGCCTGGCAAGTTCAAGCCTCCTCCCCCACCCCTCTCTCATTCACTAAATGCAAATAGCCACCTTTGTTCTTTTCCTCACAGACCAGATAAGCAGCTGATCCAAAACAGACCCCCCCTCCCCCGTGCCCACCCGGCTGCTTCTCTCCTCAAGCAAACACCAGCTGTGGGTGTTCCAAAGGGATCCCCCTGCCTCTTCTCATTCACTGCAAACAGTAACTGTGTTTGGTTTTTAGATAAGCAGCTCCGGGAGCCTTGAGCTCACAACAAAACAAACAGAGGCATCACACCAAAACAAAGAGCATTATCTCTACTTAAAAGCATTATGGGAAGGTTCCGGAGGTCAGTGACAGCGTACTAAGATTAATCACTGTTTACACTGGCACCCCAGCGCTGCATCACCAGCTCTGTTCTCTTTATTCCTCTCGTCGAGGTGGAGCACATGCAGCACTGTAGCCAGGGAGATACAGCGCTGTATGTGCCTTGCCAGTGTGGACGAGGAGTAAGTTACAGCGCTGTAAAGCCACCACCTGCACTGTAACTCTCCAGTGTAGCCAAGGCCTGAGTTGTAGTAATAATAGCAGCCAAGAATCCGGTGGCACCTTCTAGACTAACAGACGTATTGGAGCATGAGCTGTCGTGGGTGAATACCCACTTCGTCAGATGCAACAATAGTCCCCTATGGGCTAGTGGTCAGGATTCCTGGTTTTCACCCAAATGGCCTGGGTTCAACTTCTGGTGTGGGAGGAGTGCAGAGCTTTTGCCCAGAGTGGAGGCAGGAAATGAAAGGAACAGGAAGGGATCCTGCCAGCAGTGGAGTTAGACAGTGTAGGGAGGGGACTCCAGAAGTCGGGGTGGTTCAGTGGTTTGGGGGGAGATGAGGGAAGGATCCCAGCAGTTCGGGAAGTTGACAACCTGGAGAGCACAGGCCTGGAATGGGGACCTGGAAGAGTGAATGTGTCCCTCTAAACCCATCAACTGCAGACTAGGCAGGCTTGGAAGAATTGTGTATTTGTTGGTAAATGTCAATTTCTGTGTAAACACACAACCCAATGGCAAAATATTTCCATCAATAATCATCAAAATTGACAGATGGGCAAAGTAAGAAACATGCTGCTTGAGAACTTATCATGTTGTAGGAGCAGCAGTGATCTGTATGCTCTGTATAACCTGTATGCTCAAAAGGTCTGTTAAACTCCCCCAGCTTGTGTCCTTTCCCACTTTGAATGCCTGTGAAGTGGCTTTCCCACTCTCCTTTGTACCTCCAGAGAATGCCCTTCACCCGGCCCATCTGGCCAGTGGTTCGCTGTGTTACATTCTATTGCACCTCAGGGAGACTGATCTTCATCGCACCGTCCATCGCTGCGCTGTGGGACACTTACCTTAAAGGATCCTGACATCTCCACTGCCAGGCCTGTCCTGGGAGCGTGAGTATGAGTGTGACACCCTCCCCCACCCCTTCTTTTGAGCTTAGCTCTCAAGCTAATAAATGTGCTGCTTTCTGCCAAACTTTGGGGGAGAGGGGCATTATTAGTCCTCTTTAAGCTTACTAACTGACCCAATTTTGGGTAACAAAGCAACATTGTTTGATCTGTTATTGTACCAAAGGGGGTGATGGTTGTCTATAAAGGAGGGTGAAGACTAAATGCCTCTGATGAGAATGGGATTTGAACCCATGCAGGCAGAGCATAATGGGGTAGCAGTCCATCACCTTAACCACTCGGTCACCTCATCTGAGCTGTGAAAAAACGGACAGGAGGAGAAATCTACGGCCGGCAGAGATAGGGACACTAAGGAGTTTTTAAATACTAAGCGAAAGCAGGGTCTGAATGAGCTCCCCTCTCTCACCTACTGAGGAGCTGGGGAAAGACTTCAGGAACAGACCGTGTTTGCATAGACACACCTACTCTGCCTAGCTATGCAGCATGATGGGGTCGCTTCCCCAAAATGACCAGTTTGGGATGGTCTTGGGTTACAAATCACTTTAGGATTGAGTGGAATGAAATGTTATTCTCCTTCCTGTATGAGTGAAGGGTAGCAGAACATACCTAGTCCGTCCTGATGGAGGGGTAGGTGAGTGAGGAATAGCTTTTATTGGACTGCAGAGAAGTGATTGAGGACGTCACCCTAAACCAGTGGTCCCCAAACATTTCACATTGTGCCCTCTTAGCCATGGCTGTGGCCCCTCGGAAGCCACGGTCAAGAACCGGGGCTGGGAGGAGTGGGGCTGTTGCTTGCTGGGGTGAGGGGTGCGGACAGGGGTAAAGGGGTCGACGCCGGGCTGGGAGCCAGAGTCTCAGGCTGAGGGTGGGGTTGGGGAAGAGCTGTGGCAGAGTGGTGCTCCCTCCCTGCCCTCTATGTGGGCTGGCTCAGGTCCTGAGGTGCCCCCATGAATATTCCTCTGTGTCCTCCTAGGAGTCGCACCCCACATTATGGGGACCACTGAACCCTACTTGCTAAGCCAGGGCTAGTGATGCCAAACCACCGGGAAAGGGAGAACAAGTGTGGGGGCCCCAGCACCAGAACCATGCCCCTACCTTCTGTCTGTGGCTCTACCCCCTTCCACCCATGGCCCCATCCACTGTCACTTCTGTTCCACCCCTTCCCCCACCAGCCCCACCCTATCACTCCTTTACCCCTGCCCCGCTGTGGCCCTGAGACCAGAGAAGCTCTGTGCCCCTGCTGCAGCCCCCGGGCTGTAGCAGGGAGTGGGAGCTCCTCCAGCCCTGGGGCTGACATAGGGGAGACTTTTCCAGGGGGACCTAACTTGGCCAGGGCCCCTGATCATGGGCCCCACTGTCCCCTTGGCAGTGCAAGGTTTGGGGAGGCTGAGCCCCCTTGTCATAAACAGAGAGCTAAGGGTTAATGTTCTTTTACCTATAAAGAGGTAACACCAGTAACCTAAAACACCTGACCAGAGGTCCAATCAGGAAACAAGACTTTTTCAATTCTGGGTGGAGGGAAGTTTGTGTGTGAGTTCTTTGTCTTGTGTCTGTGGCGTCTCGGCTATGAGAGTGATTTTTCTATCTCCTGCCTTTCTAATCTTCTGTTTCCAAGTTGTAAGTACAAAGATAATAAGACAATAAGTTTATATTGGTTTCTTTTGTATTTACATGTGTGTAGTTGCTGGAATGTTTAAATTGTATTCTTTTTGGATAAGGCTGTTTATTCATTTTTCTCTTTTAAGCAAATAACCCTGTATTTGTCACCTTAATACAGAGAGACCATTTTTATGTCCTTTTCTTTCTTTTTATATAAAGCTTTCTTTTTAAGACCTGTTGGATTTTTTCTTTAGTGGGGACTCCAGGGAATTGAGTCTGCAGCTCACCAGGGAATTGGTGGGAGGAAGAAGTCAGGGGGAAAATCTCGTTGTGTTAGATTTACTAGCCTGACTTTGCATACCCTCTGGGTAAGGGGGAAGAGAGATTAGCTATCTTGGTACTTCTATTTCCAGGACTGGAAACAGGGAGGGGGGAGTCCCTCTGTTTAGATTCACGGAGCTTGCTTCAGTATATCTCTCCAGGAACCCAGGGAGGGAACACCTGGAGGGGAGGAGGGGGAAGGGAAATGGTTTATTCCCCTTTGTTGTGAGACACAAGGCATCTGAGTCTGGGGCTCCCCTGGGGAAGGTTTTGGGGAGACCACAGCGAGCCAGGCACTGTATAAATCCCTGGCTGGTGGCAGCTTTACCAGGTCCAAGCTGGTAACTAAGCTTGGAGGTTTTCATGCTAACACCCATATTTTGGATGCTAAGGTCCAAATCTGGGAAAAAATGTTATGACACCCCTCCCCACTGAGCCTCCATTACGAGCCGCCCAGGCTACCACTGCTCGGTGTGTGGCCAGTCTCTGTGTTTTCTGCTGCTCCTTCTGGGGAGCCTGGCCGGCCTTAGGGGTGGTGCCCCCCGATAGCGGCCCAGGGCTCCAGGGGTCAAAGGGCACCGTGTGGCAGTGCAAAGGTGCTCACTGCTCTCCCCTGCCCCAATGCTCCTCCATGGGTCCATAGAGGTTTGAGGGGAGTAAGGAGCAACCCTATGTGCTCCATGCGTCCTGGTCACTTTTCCCACTTGGGCTGTGCTGTGAGGGGAGCATCAGAAGCTGCTGCTCTCTGCCCTCCCGCTATGCAGCCCGGCTGAGGAAAGTGACCTGGATGCAGGGAGCTCGGATGATCTCACTTCTTGCCCCCACATCCCACAGCCCCTAGGGGTGCCCAGATGAGCAGCGTTCCAGGGAGGAGTGGGGGGCAGCAATGCCAACTGCTCCATGCACACAGGTCAGTCTCCCCATGTGGGTGCAGGAGGGGGTGCAAGGGTTTCTGTGATGCCTATTCTATCAATATCGTCACTCAATACCAGACACTCAAATTCACCAGCCTTAGTACTTAGACGTTTAGCGTTTGTATTTAAGCACTTCTAAAATGTGTCCCATTTTAGCTGTCTGCTACTACATGATGTAATTGAGGGAGACTCTTTCATTTCACTGTTTCTCATCAGAACCTACCTGTACATTATCATCTTCCATCCTCTCCACCTTACTAGGCTATAGAGAATCCCTGTGAATAGTTCCTCTCCTAACGGATGTCTCTGTCTGAACCCTGTGCTCCTCAGCGCCTGTCGGCTTTCCCCAGCTCTGAGGCTGTGTCTACACCGCGCACCTTACCACGGTGCAGCTGTGCCACTCTAACCATGCCATTGTAAGGTGCGCTGTGTGGCCGTCCTTATCGCTGAGAGAGAGCTTCCCCGGCAACAAAGCCAAACTACCTCCAATGAGGGGCAGGAGCTTTGTCACCGGGAGCACAGCTCCACTGATGATGCGCTGTTCACACTGCCGATTTTCATGGCTCAAATTTTGGCATTCGGGGAGTGTTTTTTCTCACCGCAGAGAGACAAAATTTTTAGCAACAAAAGCCGATATTAAAAAAAACTCCTCTGCAACCTATTTAATTTTACCTTTATACAACCTTTATACTGCCTCCAGTTCTGGTATCCTCATTTGAAAAAGATGTTGTGAAATTGGAGCTAGGGCAGCAAAGAGCCACCAAAGGTTCTGAGGGCTGGAGAAAAATGCCTTCCAGTGAGCTATTGAAAGAGCTCAACCTGTTTAGCTTTTCAAAAGAAGGTTGAAAGGTGATTTCATTGAAACGTTGAAGGGCCTTAATGGAGAGAAAAGATTGGGTATTTACGGGCTCTTGAATGGAGCAGAGAAAGGCATAACAAGACCCAATGGCTGGAAAGTGAAAAGAGACAAATTCATATTACAACTGAGGCACAATAGTCAACAGCGAGGATGATTCACCACAGGAGCAAGCTACCAAGGAAAGTGGTGGATTCACCATCTCCTGATGTCATTTAATGAAGACTAGATGCCTTTCTGGAATGTGTTTGCCCCCAAAGTAGCTGTTATGTCATACAGGAGGCCTGTGATATGCAGGTTAGATGCTCTAATGGTGTCTTCTGACCATGAAGTCGACTAATTTCTGAAAAACTGAGTGTAGCATTGGGAGCAGCGTCTGATGTTTTCCTGTCTAGCCGGCTTGCTGCCTAGAACGAACGCTCCTTGAGTGGGGTGATCCACAGGGAGTAGCTCAAACCTCCAAAGTGCCTGGCCAGGGGCAGGACATTAGCCCAGCAAGGGAGGGGTGTCAGTGACATCACAAAGGCCTTTTGCAGGACCTCAGACTATTGGTCAAAGGTGGTGGGGAGGTGGTGACCTCACAGAGAGATGCTGACATCAGCCAGGCAGGACAGGGGCGAGGGGCCAGGGAAACCTCAGAGACCTCTGTGGCTTTGCTTCAGCATGTTTCCTTCTCCAGGTCTCTCTTTGAGGACTGAGAGATTATCTGGGGTCATGGACGTGAGCGCCAGGAGGAACCACTTTCGATTTTCCTCCTTCCCTTGTAGTGATTTTACTAGAAAACAGCCGTCCCTATTTAGAAGGTTAGAGCCTCCTGGAGGTTTGAAACCTGTTCAGTCTGATCTATCTGGTGACAAGTGAATTCTAGGCATGGAAAACACGAGCTTAAGGAGGCAGAATTTTATTGCGCACCTCGGATTTTGTCCCTTAGAATCGTTGGGGACATTAGGGTTTGTCCTTTTTGTTTCACCTCTTCCTCCATCCCTCCCTCCTCTTCTTCTCTTGCTTCTTTTGTCCTTTCTCCTGTTCCCTTCCCAACAACAGGACGGAGGTGTGTGTGTGTGTGTTGCAGGGAAGTCTTCTGCAGCTCCCACTATGGAAGGTCCACCCAAAAATGTGGGACTGAAATAGTGCTCGGGCAGTGATCCCCACCGGTGACCTGGGCCATCCTTTGGGCTCTCTGGTGAGAACCCTCAGCCTCCCGTCCTCCGTCTCTACCCTGATTGGTTGAGCAGGGGGATATTGACAGGGAGGAGACTCAGGTCCTTGTTGTTCTCTTTTAAGATCAAGTAAATAAGTCAGAACCAGTTCTATCTTTGATTAATTTTGCTGCTTCTCTGCATTAATTGTCTCTGAGCAGTTGATGATTCCCTCTAACATTGCAGTTCTCCTCAAATACTTGCTGGATAATTACTGTCACTGTTGTTGGTCTGGAGCTCATCTGAGAGCACAGTATTCAGGTCATTCAATGTCTGAAATTCAAGATCCGATGGTTTGTTTGAAAATCAGGGCTCTTCGGTCCTATTCCCAACACTGCCTCTGACGGGCTGTGTGACCTAAGACAAGTCAATTCTCCTTTCTCAGCCTGAGCTTCTCCCTCTTTCAAGTAGGGATAATAATGATCCGCTCTTACCTACCTCATGGTGGGTGAAGGATGCGGATCCATTTGGGAGTGTCACTAGAAGTAGTGCATAATATGAAGTTTCCCAGATTATGACATAATAGATTAGCTGAAATAGTCTATTTTATTTGTATTTTTTTATTTTGAAATTGTTAATAGTAGCAACGACTTAGCTCAGATTGAAGCATCTTATCTAATGGTTGAGATGTAAGTGTCTCCTCTTTGTGTGCGAGGAGACAATTTAACACACTCTGACAAAGAGGAGATGCTTTTGTTTTGCAACAAAATTTTTTTGCAAAGATCTTTCATCCCACTTGTTATGATTTTGAGAAACAAACTGGTTTAGTCTAAATGGGATTTTCGGACAGAAACGGTTTGAATGAAATTTTCCCACCATCTCGATTCCTGGGCTCTGGGGTGTTTTCATCTCTTAGAACAGGAGTCAGAACTGGTTGCTTCTCTTTCTGGCTCTGCCATCACCTTGTTGTGTACGCCTTGGGTAGGTCACTTCCCTTCTCCCATCTGTCCAATCGGAACAGGAACAGTTCTCGAACTATGGGCAGTTTAGAGCCCAAGTGAGATAAGGGGTATTAAAGCCCTCTGTGAAGGAGAAAGGGGAGTTTCACAGTGTTTAGCACCAAGGAATTCTAAAGTTTGCTAAAATGTCTAGTCTGTGGAAACAAGAAATGGTCGGGGCCAAACTTATTAACCACTGCCTTTTTAAAGCCCATTCAAAGATGTGAGTCCCTATCTTTTAGGTACCTGTGGTTCTTTGCCAGCAGCAGAGAAGAGGTTCCTGCCTCCGTTTTTGTGGCCTTAACAAACCAGGTGTTGTGCCCCAGTTCTCGTCTGAGACCCCTGAAAAAGAAGATCTTCCCATCCATGAACAAGACAGGACCTATTTTTCAAAGGGGAACAAAAAGACCTCTGGGACTTACAGACTAGCTAGCCTGACTGCCATAGCTGGAGAGATCCTGCAATACATTCTTAAACACTCAGTTTGTCAGCAGCACCTACAGGATGATTTGGTTCTTATGACTAGTGAGCGTGGAATTGTCAAGAACAAATCATTCCAAACCAATCCTCTTTCCTTCTTTGGCAGGGTTCTGGGCCTGGTAGAGGTGAGTAAACAATAGATGGGATCTAGCTTGGTGTTACTAAGGCTTTCGACACAGTCCCATAGGACATTCTCAGAAGCAAACGAGGGAAATGTAGTCCAGCTGCAATCAGTGTAATGTGGGCGCAGAGCTGGTTGAAAGCCAAGACTCCAGGAGCCCTTCTCCATGTTTAGCTGCCCAACGGGGAGGGTGAACCTAGTGGGTCTGGCAGGGATCAGTCCGGTGTCAGGTACTATTCTATATTTTCATGAATGATTTGGAAAATGGAGTGGAGAGCATGCTCCTAAAGTTTACAACTGACACCAAGCACTTTGGAGCACAGGATTGAAATTCAAAACACCCTTAACAAATTGGAGACTTGGTCTTCTTGAGCCAAACTCCATGGTTAGGGCTCTCTCTCTACACTGGGCTGAAGTGAAACCCCAGAGCCAAGCACTCCTCCTGGGCAGTGAGCTCCGACCTTGAATGGTCAGATGCTGCTTAGCACTCTCAGAGCAGCTTTTGCTGGGGGATTCTCCCAGCACTTTCCAATAGCGGGAAGGTATGAAATCCCCATTTGACTGCTGGGGACAGAGCCCGAGAGTGGGGAGCAACTTGCCCAAAGTCCCCAGAAAAAGCAAAACAACCAGCAGAGGAACCAATAGGAAACCCAGCAATGGAACTCAGGAGTCCTGGGGGTGTGCTGTGGTGACCAGATGTCCCAATTTTATAGGGACAGTCCGAATTTTGGGGTCTTATCTAGGATCCTATTACCCCCCACGCCATCCCGATTTTTCACACTTGCTGTCTGGTCACCCTAGGGTGTGCACATGTGTGGGTCCCAGCTGCTCCCTGCCCCCCTCATTGAAGCAGATGTGCAGGGTTACTGCCCTGGGAAGTGCAGGGCACCAGTGGATGTGGGGTTGGCTGGAGGTAGGGTCTGGCTTCAGGCAGGGCAAGGGCTGCGTGGCTGCCTGGCTTCAGGCAGGGGGGTGCATCAGGGGTTGGCTGGAGACAGGGCAGGGAGGATGCGGCTGGTGTAGGCAAAGCAGAAGGTGCAGGGCTGGCTGGAGACAGAGGCTGACTGCCGGCAGGGCAGGGCAGGGGGTGCAGGGCTGGCTGCAGGCAGGGCGTGGGGCAGGGCCGGTGCAAGGAAGTTTCATGCCCTAGGCGAAACTTCCACCTTCCACCCTCCCCCCCCTCCGCACCCCTGCCCTGAGGCGCCCCACCAGTGGCAGCTCCCCCCTCCACCCTGAGGCTCCCCTCTTGTGGCAACTCTCCTGCTCTGCCCTGCGGCACCCCCGTCGCCCGAGCTCACCCCTGCTCCGAGCACGAGCACCCCGAGCACGCCGTGGCCGCTTCACTTCTCCCACCTCCAAGGCTTGCGGCGCCTAAGCCTGCCAGGCAGTCAAGCACCCTCCTCTGAGCCACAGCAGCCCTGACAGTTGACAATAGAGGCACCTTAACCCCTGAGTTCCTTCAATGTGTCCCCCTCGGGGGTCCAGCTCCAATCACCAGATACTCGGGGTATGTCTATACCACCTGCCGAATCGGTGGGCAGTGATCGATCCAGCGGGGGTTGATATATCGTGTCTAGTGTAGATGCAATACATTGAGTGCTCTCCCCTCGCCTGCTGTACTCCAGCTCGGTGAGAGGCGCAGGCAGAATATATGGGGAGCTGCAGCAGTCAACTCACCGAGTTGGGACATTATAAGTATAATCTAATATCTCATTGAAAGGTGACAGGGCCAGAAAGAGTTAATTAACTCACCTCACCGACTGACCTGACCCGTGGGTGAACCTTAAAAACTGGTTAACAAGATATGTAAATGAACAGAGCTTTGAAATGCAAGTCTGCAGTGTTAGAGGTAGAAGGGGAGGTGTTTGCTCAGGTCTTGTGATGTCAGCAAACAAGTCTTGTCTATTGGTATAGTTTTAATTCAAAGAGCAAAAAAAGAATATTAACATTTATGATGATACTTGAGTGAAATAGTATTATTGTCTGTGTCTCTTTGAAGGTTGTGGTAATCTGTATCTGAACTGTTTGATGGATGTACTAATTGCCAGGATGTTTGGAAGAAGAGTTAAGCCTATTGTTTTCTCAGGCTGAAAGGCTGCTGGAAATGTTTAAGAACCTGGGACACGATCCTTCTTCATCTCAGATCTGCTTTGGGTTTGAAGAGGGGGAAACCTTAAGCCACAAGGATTGAGATCCCCAGTCATTGACTGGAGCCACCCTGAATATGGACATTGGATTATAACCTATGGACTATTTCTAAAAGGACTTTTGGCAACTACAAGCTCATCTCTACTTTGTATCTGAACCTCAAAAATTGAATTCAAGTCTATATGTCTATTAATCTTTTAACCAACACTCACTCTCTCTCTTTTCTTTTCTAATAAATTTTAGCTTAGTTAATAAGAATTGGCTATAGCATGTATTTTAGGTAAAATCTAAGTTATAATTGAACCTGGTTATGTGGCTGATCCTTTGGGATCGGAAGAATCTTTTCTTTTCTATGATGAAGTAAGATTTTCAGGAATCATCATCATATCTAACAGGTGTGTCTGGACGGAGGCCTGAGGCTGGGTACTTTAAGGGAACTGCGTGGTTTAAACTTGTAAGTAACCAGTGAGGTACTACAGAAGCTGTTTTGTGCTGGCTTGGTAAATCTAAGTATTGAAATAACCAGCAGCGTTTGGGATTTGTCTGCCCTGTTTTGTTTGCAATTCACTCTGATTGAGTGAGCTGAGCTGGCTCCCACGGGCAGCACCGTCACACCTACAGCCTGGCTGCAGAGGTCCGGGGGATCTTAGGGGCCTTGGGGTGCACAGATACCTATGTCCAGGCCATAGCGGTCCCTGGGGGGCTTAGAGAGTTTGAGGGGGACACAGATACCAATGTCCATGCTCTAGGGGTCCCATGGCGGCTTAGAGGGTTCGTGGGGGGCACATATTCCTACATCCAGACTGTAGGGTTACCAGGGGGGCTTAGGGGGTTAGTGGGGGGCAAAGATACCTACGTCCAGGCTGGAGGCATCCTGGGAGTCTTAGGGGATTTGTGGGGGCCAAAGACACCTATGATGTCCAGGCTGTAGGTGTACCAGTGGGTTTTAGGGGTTCGAGTGGGCACAGATACGTATGTCCAGGCTGTATCGTTCCCAGGGGGGTTAGAGGTTTCGTGAGGGGCACAGATATCTACGTCCAGATTGTAGATGTCCCGGGAGGGGGGGTTAGGGGGGTTGTGGGAGTGCAAATACCTATGTCCAGGCTGTAGGGGTTCCTGGGGGCTTAAAGGGCTTCTGAGGGGCACATATACCTACTTGCACACTGGAGTGTCGCAAGGGGCTTATGGAGTCTATATGGGGTACAGATACCAATGTTGTGGCTGTATAGGTCCCTCGGGGGCTTAGGGGGTTTGTGGGGGGCACAGATACCTAAGTTCAGGCTGGAGGGATCTCTGAGTGTCTTAGGTGTTTGGTGGGAGGAAACAGATACCTACGTTCAGGCTGCAGGGGTCTCGAAGGGGCTTAGGTTCTATCATGGAATGTGGGGGAGTCTGGTCCTGCACCCCTCTTCCTGGGACTCACAGTGACTCTCAGCCAGCCAGTAAAACAGAAGGTTTATTGGACAACAGGAGCGAAGGATACAGCAGAGCTTGGAAGCACAAGCAGAACCCCACAATCAAGTCCTTCTAGGGGTTCAGGAAACTTAGTTCCCAGTTTGGGAATCCCTGAATTCCAACCACCCAGACCAAAACCGAAACTGAACTAACCCAACTCCCTCCAGCTGGGCATTTCCTGTGTCCAGCTTCCCGGGCAAAGGTGCTGACCCCTCCCCCTGCCTAGCTCAGGTTACAGGATGAGCACGTGTCCGGTCCTAAAGTCACCCCCTGCTCTCCCATCCCCCACACAGACAGTCCCTACTCCATCACAGTAATGCACAGAGCATTTCCCGCATGGAGCCACAGTGACACCATGTGACCACGCACGGTAACGCACAGAACATTTCCCATATGGAGCAACTGTGACACCGTGTGGCCAGGCAGGGTAATGCACAGAGCATTTCCCGCATGGAGCAACATTGACGCCTTGTGACCACACCAGGTAATGGACAGAGCATTTCCTGCATGGAGGAACAGTGACACCATGTGGCCATGCAGGGAAATGCACAGAGCATTTCCTGGATGGAGCAACAGTGATTCCATGTGGCCACCTAGGGTAATGCACAGAGCATCACGCCTATGTAGAGGCTGTAGAGATCCCTGGGGGGCTTAGGGGTCGTGGGGGGCACAGATACCTAAGTTCAGGCTGGAGACATTCTGGTGGGCATTAGGGGCTTCATGAGGGGCACAAATATCTATGTCAGGGCTGGAGAGGTCCCTGGATGGCTTAGGGGGTTGTGGTGAGCATAGATACAGACGTCCAGGCTGTAGGGGTCCCAAAGGGACTTAGGGGGTGTAACGTAGTGTGGTGGAATCTGGCCCTGCAGCCCTCTTCCTGGGACACACAGTGACTCAGCCAGCCAGTAAAACAGAAGGTTGTTTTGGCCAACAGGAACGAGGGATACAGCAGGGCTTTTGGGCACAACCAGGACCCCTCAATCGAGTCCTTCTGGGGGTTCAGGAAGCTTAGTTCCCAGTTTGGATTCCCTGAATTCCAACAACCCAGCTCCAAACCAAAACTGAACTAACTCCCTCCAGCCAGCCCCTTCCTTTATTCACCTTCCTGGTCAAAGGTGCTGACCCCCTCCCCGCTGCCTAGTTTAAGTTACAGGCTTAGGTCCTGTCCCTCACCTAAAGTCACCCGCTGCTCTCCCATCCCCCACACAGACAGTCCCCACTCCATCACAGTAATGCCCAGAGCATTTCCCGCATGGAACAACAGTGACACCATGTGGCCACACAGGGTAATGCACAGAGCATTTCCTGCATGGAGCAACAGTAGCACCGTGTGGCCACACAGGGTAATGCACAGAGCATTTCCTGCATGGAGCAAGAGTGACACCGTGTGGCCATACAGGGTAATGCACAGAGCATTTCCTGCATGGAGCAAGAGTGACACCGTGTGGCCAGGCAGGGTAACGCACAGAGCATTTCCCGCATGGAGCAACATTGACACCTTGTGACCACACCAGGTAATGGACAGAGCATTTCCTGCATGGAGCAACAGTGACACCATGTGGCCATGCCGGGAAATGCACAGAGCATTTCCTGGATGGAGCAACAGTGATTCCATGTGGCCACGCAGAGTAATGCACAGAGCATTTCTCTCATAGAGGAACAGTGACAACATGTGGCCATGCAGGGTAATGCACAGAGCATCACGCCTATGTAGAGGCTGTAGAGATCCCTGGGGGACTTAGGGGTCGTGGGGGGCACAGATAGCTACGTCCAGGCTGGAGACATTCTGGTGGGCATTAGGGGCTTCATGAGGGGCACAAATATCTACGTCAGGGCTGGAGAGGTCCCTGGATGGCTTACGGGGTTGTGGTGAGCATAGATACATACGTCCATGCTGTAGTGGTCCCTGGGGGTTTAAGGATTTGTTAAGGGTCACAGAAACCTACGTATGGTCTGGAGGGGTCCCTGGGGGACTTAAGGGTTTGTGGTTGCGCAGATACCTACGTACCAGTTGGAGGGGGCCCTGGGGAGCTTAGGGGGTTTGTGTGGCGTACACATAGCTATAACCAGGCTGGTGGGGGCCCTATGGGTCTTAGAAGGCTGGTGGGGGGCAGAGATACCTTTGTAGGGACTGGAGATGTCCTGGGGAGGGCTTTGGGGGTTCCTGGAAGTCACAAATATCTACGTCCAGGCTGGAGGAGTTCTGGGGGTATTAGGGAGTTGTGCGGGGGCACAGATACCTATATCGAGGCTGTAGGGGTCCTGGGGTTGCTTTGGGGAATTTTGGGGTACAGATACCTACTTCCATGCTGTAGGGGTCGCTGGGAGGATTAGTGGGTTCGTGAGGGTGCAGAGATATCTACGTCCGGTCTATAGGGATCCTGGGGGGGGCTTAGGGGTTTGTAAGGGGCACAGATACATTCATCCAGGCAAGAGGGGTCTTAGGGACCTTAGGGGGTTCATGCTGGGCACAGATACCTGCGTCTAGGCTGGAGGGGTTTTGGGGGTCTTAGGAGGGTTGTGTGGGCACAGATACCTATGTCGATGCTGGAGGGGTCCTGTCATGTCTTAGCGGATTTGTGGGTTCAGAGATACCTACATCTAGGCTGGAGGGGTTCCGGGGGGATTAGGTGTGTTTGGGGGGGGGGAACAGATACCTACATCCTGATGGTAGGTGGCCCTGGGTAGCTTAGGCGGTTTTTGTCGGTCACAGATACAAACATCCATGCTGTAGGGGTCCGGAGGGACTTTGTGGGGCTCTAGGGGTCACAGATACCTAGCTACAGTCTGGAAGGTTCCTGTGGGTATTAAGGGGTGTGTGGGGCATACAGATGCCTACATCTGGGCTTGTGGGTTCCCTGGGGGGCTTAGAGGTTTGTGGAGAGCACAGATACCATTATCCAGGCTTGATGGGTTCTGGTGGGATTAGGGGGTTGTGGGGGGCACAGATACCTATGTAAGCAGAAGCAGGATGAACTCTACCCTCACATCTGGTGGTGAATTATGGCGAGTGTGGAAAAGGATTTCAGGGTCTGATCATGTTTGCATAGACACACTCACCGTGTGTGACACGGCCACGGCAGCCTGGGATGGTTACTTTGGCAGCTATGGTATCCCCAGTTTATTTGTTGTTGGGGTGTGAGATGTGGAGTGTGACACCCTGATTGTGTGGATGAGGAACTGTGAAACAGCTTTGAGACAGGGATTCTCATCATCAGTTGAGTGGCACTCACTAGACAAGGGAGTGGGCTCCTTGGATGAGCCAGAAACACCGATTACATCTTCTTCTCTTTTAACAGTTGAATAGTAGATGTGGTTGTTGAATTTCTTAATAACTGAAGATCCAGGTTCTTGAGCTAAAGTCATTGAAGTGCTGTGTTAAATAGTGGGGGAGTTTGAAACTATATTGCAGAGCAGCTGATGGAGAAGAGCAGTTTGTGGAACACTTGGAATGGCTCACGAAGTGAAGTAAGCGAAGCAGTTTTTGGAGACAGCTAGAGGAGATCACAGGTTGGCTGGTGGAGCAGAGCAGCTGGTGGACTGAGCTGAGCAGTTTGTGGGAAAGGTAGAAGCAGAATCCCACGGAGAGGCAGGGCAGACAGCAGTGGACCACGTAAGGTGCCCCTTTCTACCCAGGCTGGCAGGGGGGAAAACCCGGCAGATAGACTCTTGAACTCTGGGGCTGCGGGAATGTGGGTGATTATGGGGTTGCTGGAGTCTTGAAATATTTGAGGTATTGTACTTTGGAGTCTTGGGGTGATTTGGGGATTGCTAGATTCTAGAGCCCAGGGAAAAGGACACAGCCTAGTTGAGGTGTTTTCCAAATTTAATGCTATGTTGTTTATCTCACGTTATTAAACATTTTCTGCTATACCCAGATTCTATGATTGCGAGAGGGGAAGTATTGCCTCTTTGAGGCACCTAGGGGTGTGTATGTAAAATTTTCCCATGTCACTGGGTGAGGGCTCGATCTGGTTTGCATTACGTAATAGGGAAGGGACCCCTATGTATTGAACCCAGTCCTTGCTGCTATCAATTCAGCCTGGCAGACGGGTTCCACCTATGTCCAGGCTGAAGGGGTCACTGGGGATTTGAGGAGGTTCCTGGGGGGCACAGAGATCTAGGCCCAGGCTGTAGGAGTCCCTGGGGGGCTCAGGGGTTTGGTGGGGGGCACAGATACCTACGTCCCAGCTGCAGGGGTCCCAGAGTGGCTTAGGGGGAGTCATGGAGTGTGGTGGAATCTGGCCCTGCACCCCTCTTCCAGGGACACACAGTGACTCAGCCAGCCAGTAAAACAGAGGGTTGTTTTGGCCAACAGGAACGAAGGATACAGCAGGGCTTTGGGACACAAACAGGACCCGTCAGTCGAGTCCTTCTGGGGGTTCAGGAAGCTTAGTTCCCAGTTTGGGATTATCTGAATTCCAACTACCCAGCTCCAAAAAAAACCTGAACTAACTCCCTCCAGCCGACCCCTTCCTGTGTCCAGCTTCCCGGGCAAAGGTGCTCACTCTCTCAGCCCTGCCTAGCTCGAGTTACAGGCTTAGGTCCTGTCCCTCACCTAAAGTCACCCCCTGCTCTCCCATCCCCCACACAGACAGTCCCCACTCCATCACAGTAATGCCCAGAGCATTTCGCGCATGGAGCAACAATAACACTGTGTGGCCATGCAGGGTAATGCACAGAGCATTTCCTGCATGGAGCAACAGTGACACCGTGTGGCCACACAGGGTAATGCACAGAGCATCTCCTGCATGGAGCAACAGTGACACCGTGTGGCCACACAGGGTAATGCACAGAGCATTTCCTGCATGGAGCAAGAGTGACACCGTGCGGCCACACAGGGTAATGCAGAAAGCATGTCCACGCATGGAGCAACAGTGGCACCGTGTGGCCACGCAGGGTAATGCACAGAGCATTTCCTGCATGGAGCAACAGTGAAACCATGTGGTCACGCAGGGTAATGCACAGAGCATTTCCCCGCATGGAGCAACAGTGACACCGTGTGGCCACACAGAGTAATGCACAGAGTATTTCCTGCATGGAGCAACAGTGACACCATGTGGTCACGCAGGGTAATGCACAGAGCATTTCCTCGCATGGAGCAACAGTGACACCATATGGTTACGCAGGGTAATGCACAGAGTATTTCCTGCATGGAGCAACAGTGAAACCGTGTGGCCACACAGGGTAATGCACAGAGCATTTCCTGCATGGAGCAACAGTGGCACCATGTGGCGACGCAGGGTAATGCACAAAGCGTTTGCTGCATGCAGCAACAGTGACACCATGTGGTCATGCAGGGTAATGCACAGAGCAGTTCCTGCATGGAGCAACAGTGACACCATGTGGCCACACAGGGTAATGCACAGAGCATTTCCTGCATGGATCAACAGTGACACCACGTGGTCACGCAGGGTAATACACAGAGCATTTCCTGCATGGAGCAACAGTGACACCATGTGGTGACGCAGGGTAATGCACAGAGCATTTCCTGCATGGAGCAACAGTGACACCATGTGGCCACACAGGGTAATGCACAGAGCATCGCACCTACGTGGAGGCTGTAGAGATCCCTCGAGGGCTTACGGGGGTTCGTAAGGTCACAGATATCTACATCCAGTATGGGCGGGACCCTGGGAGAGTTAGGGGGGTTGTGAGGGGCATAGGTACTTGCGTCCAGGCTGTAGAGGTCCTGGTGGGGATTAAAGGCTTCCTGGAGGACAACAATATCTACGTCCAGGCTGAAGGGGTCCCTGGACGCTTAGGGGGTTGTGGTGAGCACAGTGATCCCTGGGGGTATAGGGACTTGATGAGGGGCACAGATACGTATGTATGTCCTGGAGGGGTCCCTGGGTGGGGGCTTAGTGGTACTGTAGGAGACACAGATACCTACGTCCAGGCTATAGGCATTCTGGGGGGGCTTAGGGGTTTGGAGGGGCACAGATACCTACATCCAGGCTGGAGGGGTCCCGGGGGGCTTAGGTGGTTTGTGGGGAGGGGCACAGATATGTACATCCAGGCTGGAGTGGTCCCTGGGGGGGCTAAAGCGATTTCTGGTGGGCACAGATAACTACCTCTAGGCTGGAGGGGTTTCTCGGCACTTAGGGGTTGTGGGGGGCACAGATACTTCCATCCAGGCTGGAGGGTCCCTGGGGGACTTAGCGGGTTCATGTGGGGCACAGATACCTAAGTCCAGGCTGGATGGGTCCAGGGGGGGCTTATGGGGTTCAGGGAGCACAGATTCTTATCTCTAGGCTATAGGGGTCCCTGGTGGGCTTAGGGGGTTTTGGGGGGCCCCAGATACCTAAGTCCATGCTGTAGGCGTCCCTACAGGTGCTTATGGGTTCGTGGGGTGCACAGATACTTATGTCCAGTCTGGAGGGGACAGGGGGGGTTGGGGTTTCATGAGGGGCACAGATACAAACCTCCAGGCTGTAGGAGTCCCAGGGAGGCTGTGGGGGTACAGATACCTACATCTAGTCTGGATGGGTCCTGGGGGTTATATGGGGTTTGTAGGGGGCACAGATACCTAGGTACAGGCTGTCGGTGTCCCGAGGAGATTAGGCGGTTCCCTGGGGGCTCAGATACATCCAGGCTGGATGTTTCCCGAGGAGCTTAGGGGGTTTGTGGGGTGCTCAGATACCTGTGTCCAGGCTGTAGGGATCCCTGGGAGGTTAGAGGTTCGTGGGTGTCACGGATAGGGACTTCCAGGCTGAAGGGGTCGCTGGGACGTTTAGGGGGTTTGTGGGAGTACAGATACCTACGTCCAGGCTAAAGGGGTAATGGGGGTGCTTAGGGAATCGGGGTGGACACAGATACCTACGTCCAGGGTCTAGGGGTCCCGAGGGGATTGGGGGTTGAGGGGGGAACAGATGCCTACGTCCTAGCTGAAGGGGTCCTGGGTGGTTTAGGAGGTTCGTTGGAGTCACAGATACCTAAGTCCAGGCTGTAGGGGTTCCTGGGGTATTCGGGGATTTCTGGGGGTCACAGATACCTACGTTCAGACTGGAAGGGTTCCAGAGGGCTTAGGAGATTTATAGGGGGACAGATACCAACATCCTGGCTGTAGGGGTTCCCGTGGGGATTAGGTGGTTTATGGGGGGCACAGATTACTCATAGACTCATAGACTCTAGGACTGGAAGGGACCTCGAGAGGTCATCGAGTCCAGTCCCCTGCCCTCATGGCAGGACCAAATACTGTCTAGACCATCCCTAATAGACATTTATCTAACCTACTCTTAAATATCTCCACAGATGGAGATTCCACAACTTCCCTAGGCAATCTATTCCAGTGTTTAACTACCCTGACAGTTAGGAACTTTTTCCTAATGTCCAACCTAAATCTCCCTTGCTGCAGTTTAAGCCCATTGCTTCTTGTTCTATCATTGGAGGCTAAGGTGAACAAGTTTTCTCCCTCCTCCTGATGACACCTT
Organism: Gopherus flavomarginatus; assembly: GCF_025201925.1. Taxonomy (NCBI): domain Eukaryota; kingdom Metazoa; phylum Chordata; order Testudines; family Testudinidae; genus Gopherus; species Gopherus flavomarginatus. The sequence continues at coordinate 10,161 of NW_026115187.1, read as the reverse complement.
TTTAGATACCTGAAAACTGCTATCATGTCCCCTCTCAGTCTTCTCTTTTCCAAACTAAACAAACCCAATTCCTTCAGCCTTCCTTCATAGGTCATGTTCTCAAGACCTTTAATCATTCTTGTTGCTCTTCTCTGGACCCTCTCCAATTTCTCCACATCTTTCTTGAAATGTGGTGCCCAGAACTGGACACAATACTCCAGTTGAGGCCTAACCAGCGCAGAGTAAAGCGGAAGAATGACTTCTCGTGTCTTGTTTACAACACACCTGTTAATGCATCCCAGAATCACGTTTGCTTTTCTTGCAACAGTATCACACTGTTGACTCATATTAAGCTTGTGGTCTACTACGACCCCTAGATCTCTTTCTGCCATACTCCTTCCTAGACAGTCTCTTCCCATTCTGTATGTGTGAAACTGATTGTTCCTTCCTAAGTGGAGCACTTTGCATTTATCTTTATTGAACTTCATCCTGTTTACCTCAGACCATTTCTCCAATTTGTCCAGATCATTTTGAATTTTGACCCTGTCCTCCAAAGCAGTTGCAATCCCTCCCAGTTTGGTATCATCCGCAAACTTAATAAGCGTACTTTCTATGCCAACATCTAAATCGTTGATGAAGATATTGAACAGATCCGGTCCCAAAACAGACCCCTGCGGAACCCCACTTGTTATACCTTTCCAGCAGGATTGGGAGCCATTAACAACTACTCTCTGAGTACGGTTATCCAGCCAGTTATGCACCCACCTTATAGTAGCCCCATCTAAATTGTACTTTCCTAGTTTATCTATAAGAATATCATGCGAGACCGTATCAAGTGCCTTACTAAAGTCTAGGTATATCACATCCACCGCTTCTCCCTTATCCACAAGGCTCGTTATCCTATCAAAGAACGCTATCAGATTAGTTTGACACGATTTGTTCTTTACAAATCCATGCTGGCTATTCCCTATCACCTTACCACCTTCCAAGTGTTTGGAGATGATTTCTTTGATTACCTGCTCCATTATCTTCCCTGGCGCAGAAGTTAAACTAACTGGTCTGTAGTTTCCTGGGTTGTTTTTATTTCCCTTTTTATAGATGGGCACTATATTTGCCCCCTTCCAGTCTTCTGGAATCTCCCCCGTCTCCCATGATTTCCCAAAGATAATAGCTAGAGGCTCAGATACCTCTTCTATTAACTCCTTGAGTATTCTAGGATGCATTTCATCAGGCCCTGGTGACTTGCAGGCATCTAACTTTTCTAAGTGATTTTTTACTTTCTCTTTCCTTATTTTCTCTTCTAAACCTACCCTCTTCCCGTAAGCATTCACTATACTAGACATTCCTTCAGACTTCTCAGTGAAGACTGAAACAAAGAAGTCATTAAGCATCTCTGCCATTTCCAAGTCTCCCGTTACTGTTTCCCCCTCCTCACTGAGCAGTGGGCCTACCCTGTCCTTAGTCTTCCTCTTGCTTCTAATGTATGACAGATACCAATGTCCTGGCTGTAGATGTTCCTCCACGGTGGCCTCAGGGCTGGAAGAGCTCCCACTCCCTTCTATTACCTGGGGGCTGCAGCAGGGGCACAGAGCTTCTCTGGTCTCACTCCTTTACCCCTGCCCCGCTGTGGCCCTGACACCAGAGAAGCTCTGTGCCCCTGCTGCAGCCTCTGCGCCATATCAGGGAGTGGGAGCTCCTCCAGCCCTGGGGCCACCGTGAGGGAGACTTTTCCAGGGGGACCCAATTTGGCCAGGGGCCCCCGGGACCCCGACAGCCTGGATGTAGGGTTATGTGCGACCACAGCCCCTCTATGTACCCCAGGAACATCTACAGCCAGGACATTGGTATCTGTGCCCCCCGAACCCACAAAGCCCCCCAGGGACCTTTACAGCCAGTATGTTGGTTTCTGTGCCCCCCATAAATCTCCTAAGCGCTCCAAGACCCCTCCAGTCTGCATGTAGGTATCTGTGACCCCCAGAAATCCCTGAATGCCCCAGGAACCCCTACAGCCTGGACTTAGGTATCTGTGACTCCAACGAACCTCCTAAACCACCCAAGACACCTCCAGCTATGACGTAGGTATCTGTTCCCCCCTCAAACCCCAATCCCCTCGGGACCCCTAGACCCTGGACGTAGGTATCTGTGTCAGCCCCGATCCCTTAAGCACTCCCATTACCCCTTCAGCCTGGACGTAACTACCTGTGACCCCCACGAACCCCCTAAGCCTCCAGGGATCCCTACAGCCTGGACACAGGTGTCTGAGCACCCCACAAACCCCCTAAGCTCCTCGGGAAACATCCAGCCTGGATGTATCTGAGCCCCCAGTGAACCGCCTAATCTCCTCGGGACACCGACAGCCTGTACCTAGGTATCTGTGCCCCCCACAAACCCCCTATAACCTCCAGGACCCATCCAGACTAGATGTAGGTATCTGTACCCCCACAGCCTCCCTGGGACTCCTACAGCCTGGAGGTTTGTATCTGTGCCCCTCATGAAACCCCAACCCCCCCTGTCCCCTCCAGACTGGACATAAGTATCTGTGCACCGCACGAACCCATAAGCACCTGTAGGGACGCCTACAGCATGGACTTAGGTATCTGGGGCCCCCCAAAACCCCCTAAGCCCACCAGGGACCCCTATAGCCTAGAGATAAGAATCTGTGCTCCCTGAACCCCATAAGCCCCCTTGGACCCATCCAGCCTGGACTTAGGTATCTGTGCCCCACATGAACCCGCTAAGTCCCCCAGGGACCCTCCAGCCTGGATGGAAGTATCTGTGCCCCCCACAACACCTAAGTGCCGAGAAACCCCTCCAGCCTGGAGGTAGTTATCTGTGCCCACCAGAAACCGCTTTAGCCCCCACAGGGACCACTCCAGCCTGGATGCAGATATCTGTGCCCAACACAAACGGCGTAAGCGCCCCCCCGGGGACCCTCCAGCCTGCACCTAGGTATCTGTGCCCCCCCAACACACTAATTCCCCCTGGAAGACCTATTGCCTGGAAGTAGGTATCTCTGCCCCCCACAAACCCCTAATCCTCTCCGGAACCTCTCCAGCATGGATGTACATATCTGTGCCCCTCCCCACAAACCACCTAAGCCCCCCGGGACCCCTCCAGACTGGATGTAGGTATCTGTGCCCCCCCAAAGCCCTAAGCCCCCCCCCAGAATGCCTATAGCCTGGACGTAGGTATCTGTGTCTCCTACAGTACCACTAAGCCCCCCCAGGGACCCCTCCAGGACATACATAGGTATCTGTGCCCCTCACCAAGTCCCTATACCCCCAGGGATCACTGTGCTCACCACAACCCCCTAAGCGTCCAGGGACCCCTTCAGCCTGGACGTAGATATTGTTGTCCTCCAGGAAGCCTTTAATCCCCACCAGGACCTCTACAGCCTGGACGCAAGTACCTATGCCCCTCACAACCCCCCTAACTCTCCCAGGGTCCCGCCCATACTGGATGTAGGTATCTGCGACCCTACGAACCCCCGTAAGCCCTCGAGGGATCTCTACAGCCTCCACGTAGGTGCGATGCTCTGTGCATTGCCCTGTGTGGCCACACGGTGTCACTGTTTCTCCATGCGGGGAAATGCTCTGTGCATTACCCTGCGTGACCACACGGTGTAACTGTTGCTCCATGCAGGAAATGCTCTGTGCATTACCCTGTGTGGTCACATGGTGTCACTGTTGCTCCATGCGGGGAAATGCTCTGTGCATTACCCTGCATGACCACATGGTGTCACTGTTGCTCCATGCAAGAACTGCTCTGTGTATTACCCTGTATGGCCACACAGTGCCACTGTTGCTCCATGCGGGGAAATGCTCTGTGCATTACCCTGCCTGACCACATGGTGTCACTGTTGCTCCATGCAGGAAATGCTCTGTGCATTACGCTGCGTGACCACGTGGTGTCACTGTTGCTCCATGAGGGGAAATGCTCTGTGTATTACCCTCTGTGGCCACACGGTGTCACTGTTGCTCTATGCGGGGAAATGCTCTGTGCATTACCCTGCGTGGCAACACGGTGTCACTGTTGCTCCATGCAGGAAATGCTCTGTGCATTACCCTGCGTGGCAACACGGTGTCACTGTTGCTCCATGCAGGAAATGCTCTGTGCATTACCCTGTGTGGCCACACGGTGTCACTGTTGCTCCATGCAGGAAATGCTCTGTGCATTACCCTGTGTGGCCACATGGTGTCACTGTTGCTCCACGGGGGAAATGCTCTGGGCATTACCCTGCATGGCCACACAGAGTTACTGTTGCTCCATGCGCGAAATGCTCTGGGCATTACTGTGATGGAGTGGGGACTGTCTGTGTGGGGGATGGGAGAGCAGCGGGTGACTTTAGGTGAGGGACAGGACCTAAGCCTGTAACTTAAGCTAGGCAGCTGGGAAGGGGTGAGCACCTTTGCCCAGGAAGCTGAATAAAGGAAGGGGCTGGCTGGAGGGAGTTAGTTCAGTTTTGGTTTGGAGCTGGGTTGTTGGAATTCAGGGAATCCCAAACTGGGAACTAAGCTTCCTGAACCCCCAGAAGGACTCGATTGAGGGGTCCTGGTTGTGCCCAAAAGCCCTGCTGTATCCTTCGTTCCTGTTGGCCAAAAAAACCTTCTGTTTTACTGGCTGGCTGAGTCACTGTGTGTCCCAGGAAGAGGGGTGCAGGGCCAGATTCCACCACACTACGTGACACCCCCTAAGTCCCTCTGGGACCCCTGCAGCCTGGACGTAGGTATCTGTGCCCCCCACCAAACTCCTGAGCCCCCCCCGACCCCCTACAGCCTGGACCTAGATATCTGTGCCCCCCACGAACTCCCTAAGCCCCCCAGGCACCCCTTGAGCCTGGACGTAGGTGGAACCCTTCTGCCAGGCTGAACTGATAGCAGCAAGGACTGGGTTCAATACATAGGGGTCCCTTGCCTACAATGTAATGCAAAGCAGCTCGAGCCCCCACCCAGTGACATGGGAAAATTTTACATACGCACTCCTAGGTGCTTTAAAGAGGCAATACTTCCCCTCTCGCAAGCACAGAGTCTGAGTGTAGCAGAAAATGTTTAATAACATGAGATAAACAACATAGCATTAAATTGGGAAAACACCTCAACTAGGCCGTGTCCTTTTCCCTGGGCTCATGAGTCCAGCAATCCCCAAATCACCCCAAGGCTCCAAAGTCCAATATCTCCAACGTTTCAAGAGTCCAGCAACCCCAAAATCACCCACAGTTGCGCAACCCCAGAGTTCAAGAGTCTATCTGCAGGGTTTTTCCCCCTGCCAGCCTGAGTAGAAAGGGGCACCTTATGTGGTCCACTGCTGACTGCTCTGCCTCTCCATGGGATTCTGCTTTTGCCTTCCCCACAAACTGCTCAGCTCAGTCCACCAGCTGCTCTGCCAGCCGACCTGTGTTCTGCTCCAGCTGTCCCCCAAAACTGCTAGACTCACCTCACTCCGTGGGCCACTCCCACAAACTGCTCCTGTCTGCCAACTACTGTGTTCTGCAATACAGTTTCAGAGTCCCCCACAAACTAACACATCTTTTCAGTGATTTCAGCTGAAGAACCTAGAAATTCAACTTTTAAGAGAATAAAAAATCAACACTGCTATTCAACTGTTAAAAGAAAAAAAGTGCAATTGGTGACTCTAGCTCACCCAAGGACCCCACTCCCTTGTCTAGTGAGTGCCACTCAACTGATGGTGAGAATCCCTGTCTCAAAGTTGTTTCACAGTTCCTCATCCACACAATCAGGGTGACAACACTCCACATCTCACACCCCAACAACAAATAAACTGGGGATACCATAGCTGCCAAAGTAACAATTACAGGCGGCCGTGGCCGTGTCATGCACGGTGGGTGTGTCTATGCAAACATGATCAGACCCTGAAATCCTTTTCCACACTTGCCATAATTCACCACCAGATGTGAGGGTAGAGTTCATCCTGCTTCTGCTTACATAGGTATCTGTGCCCCCCACAACCCCCTAATCCCACCAGAACCCATTTAGCCTGGATAATGGTATCTGTGCTCTCCACAAACCTCTAAGCCCCCCAGGGAACCCACAAGCCCAGACGTAGGCATCTGTATGCCCCACACACCCCTTAATACCCACAGGAACCTTCCAGACTGTAGGTAGGTATCTGTGACCCCTAGAGCCCCACAAAGTCCCTCGGGACCCCTACAGCATGGATGTTTGTATCTGTGACCGACAAAAACCGCCTAAGCTACCCAGGGCCACCTACCATCAGGATGTAGGTATCTGTTCCCCCCCCAAACACACCTAATCCCCCCGGAACCCCTCCAGCCTAGATGCAGGTATCTCTGACTCCACGAATCCGCTAAGACATGACAGGACCCCTCCAGCATCGACATAGGTATCTGTGCCCACACAACCCTCCTAAGACCCCCAAAACCCCTCCAGCCTAGACGCAGGTATCTGTGCCCAGCATGAACCCCCTAAGGTCCCTAGGACCACTCTTGCCTGGATGAATGTATCTGTGCCCCTTACAAACCCCTAAGACTCCCCCAGGATCCCTATAGACCGGACGTAGATATCTGTGCACCCTCACGAACTCACTGATCCTCCCAGCGACCCCTACAGCATGGAAGTAGGTATCTGTACCCCAAAATTCCCCAAAGCAACCCCAGGACCCCTACAGCCTCGATATAGGTATCTGTGCCCCCGCACAACTCCCTAATACCCCCAGAACTCCTCCAGCCTGGACGTAGATATTTGTGACTTCCAGGAACCCCCAAAGCCCTCCTCAGGACTTCTCCAGTCCCTACATAGGTATCTCTGCCCCCCACCAGCCTTCTAAGACCCATAGGGCCCCCACCAGCCTGGTTATAGCTATGTGTATGCCACGCAAACCCCCTAAGCTCCCCAGGGCCCCCTCCAACCGGTACGTAGGTATCTGCGCAACCACAAACCCTTAAGTCCCCCAGGGAACCCTCCAGACCATACGTAGGTTTCTGTGACCCTTACCAACTCCTTAAACCCCCAGGGACCACTACAGCCTGGACGTATGTATCTATGCTCACCACAACCCCCTAAGCCATCCAGGGACCTCTCCAGCCCTGACGTAGATATTTGTGCCCCTCATGAAGCCCCTAATGCCCACCAGAATGTCTTCAGCCTGGACGTAGCTATCTGTGCCCCCCACGACCCCTAAGCCCCCCAGGGATCTCTACAGCCTCTACATAGGCGTGATGCTCTGTGCATTACCCTGCATGGCCACATGTTGTCACTGTTCCTCTATGAGAGAAATGCTCTGTGCATTACCCTGCGTGGCCACATGGAATCACTGTTGCTCCATCCAGGAAATGCTCTGTGCATTTCCCTGCATGGCCACATGGTGTCACTGTTGCTCCATGCAGGAAATGCTCTGTCCATTACCTGGTGTGGTCACAAGGCGTCAATGTTGCTCCATGCGGGAAATGCTCTGTGCATTACCCTGCCTGGCCACACGGTGTCACAGTTGCTCCATATGGGAAATGCTCTGTGCGTTACCGTGCGTGGCCCATGGTGTCACTGTTGCTCCATGCGGGAAATGTTCTGTGCATTACCCAGTGTGGCCACATGGTGTCACTGTGGCTCCATGCGGGAAATGCTCTGTGCATTACTGTGATGGAGTAGGGACTGTCTGTGTGGGGGATGGGAGAGCAGGGGGTGACTTTAGGACCGGACACGTGCTCAGCCTGTAACCTGAGCTAGGCGGGGGGAGGGGTCAGCACCTTTGCCCGGGAAGCTGGACACAGGAAATGGCCAGCTGGAGGGAGTTGGGTTAGTTCAGTTTCGGTTTTGGTCTGGGTGGTTGGAATTCAGGGATTCCCAAACTGGGAACTAAGTTTCCTGAACCCCTAGAAGGACTTGATTGTGGGGTCCTGCTTGTGCCTCCAAGCTCTGCTGTATCCTTCGCTCCTGTTGTCCAATAAACCTTCTGTTTTACTGGCTGGCTGAGAGTCACTGTGAGTCCCAGGAAGAGGGGTGCAGGACCGGACTCCCCCACACTCCGTGACAGACCCTAAGCCCCTCCGAGACCCCTGCAGCCTGGACGTAGGTATCTGTGCCTCCCACCAAACACCTAAGACACTCAGAGATCCCTCCAGCCTGAACTTAGGTATCTGTGCCCCCCACAAACCCCCTAAGCCCCCGAGGGACCTATACAGCCAGAACATTGGTATCTGTACCCCATATAGACTCCACAAGCCCCTTGCGACACTCCAGTGTGCACGTAGGTATATGTGCCCCTCAGAAACCCTCTAAGCCCCAGGAACCCCTACAGCCTGGACATAGGTATTTGCACTCCCACAACCCCCCTAACCTCCCCCTCCCGGGACATCTACAATCTGGACGTAGATATCTGTGCCCCTCATGAAACCTCTAACCCCCCCTGGGAACGATACAGCCTGGACATACGTATCTGTGCCCACTCGAACCCCTAAAACCCACTAGTACCCCTACAGCCTGGACATCATAGGTGTCTTTGGCCCCCACAAATCCCCTAAGACTCCCAGGATGCCTCCAGCCTGAACGTAGGTATCTTTGCCCCCCACTAACCCCCTAAGCCCCCCTGGTAACCCTACAGCCTGGATGTAGGAATATGTGCCCCCCACGAACCCTCTAAGCCCCCATGGGACCCCTAGAGCATGGAGATTGGTATCTGTGTCCCCCCCAAACTCTCTAAGCCCCCCAGGGACCGCTATGGCCTGGACATAGGTATCTGTGCACCCCAAGGCCCCTAAGATCCCCCGGACCTCTGCAGCCTGGCTGTAGGTGTGACGGTGCTGCCCGTGGGAGCCAGCTCAGCTCACTCAATCAGAGTGAATTGCAAACAAAACAGGGCAGACAAATCCCAAACGCTGCTGGTTATTTCAATACTTAGATTTACCAAGCCAGCACAAAACAGCTTCTGTAGTACCTCACTGGTTACTTAGAAGTTTAAACCACGCAGTTCCCTTAAAGTACCCAGCCTCAGGCCTCCGTCCAGACACACCTGTTAGATATGATGATGATTCCTGAAAATCTTACTTCATCATATAAAAGAAAAGATTCTTCCGATCCCAAAGGATCAGCCACATAACCAGGTTCAATTATAACTTAGATTTTACCTAAAAGACATGCTATAGCCAATTCTTATTAACTAAGCTAAAATTTATTAGAAAAGAAAAGAGAGAGAGTGAGTGTTGGTTAAAAGATTCATAGACATATAGACTTGAATTCAATTTTTGAGGTTCAGATACAAAGTAGAGATGAGCTTGTAGTTGCCAAAAGTCCTTTTAGAAATAGTCCATAGGTTATAATCCAATGTCCATATTCAGGGTGGCTCCAGTCAATGACTGGGGATCTCAATCCTTGTGGCTTAAGGTTTCCCCCTCGTGAAACCCAAAGCAGATCTGAGATGAAGAAGGATCGTGTCCCAGGTTCTTAAACATTTCCAGCAGCCTTTCAGCCTGAGAAAACAATAGGCTTAACTCTTCTTCCAAACATCCTGGCAATTAGTACATCCATCAAACAGTTCAGATACAGATTACCACAACCTTCAAAGAGACACAGACAATAATACTATTTCACTCAAGTATCATCATAAATGTTAATATTCTTTTTTTGCTCTTTGAATTAAAACTATAGCAATAGACAAGACTTGTTTGCTGACATCACAAGACCTGAGCAAACACCTCCCCTTCTACCTCTAACACTGCAGACTTGCATTTCAAAGCTCTGTTCATTTACATATCTTGTTAACCAGTTTTTAAGGTTCACCCACGGGTCAGGTCAGTCGGTGAGGTGAGTTAATTAACTCTTTCTGGCCCTGTCACCTTTCAATGAGATATTAGATTATACTTATAATGTCACAGTCTCGGTGAGTTGACTGCTGCAGCTCCCCGTAGACTCTGCCTGCGCCTCTCACCGAGCTGGAGTACAGCAGGCGAGGGGAGAGCACTCAATGTATTGCATCTACACTAGACGCGATATATCAACCCCCGCTGGATCGATCGCTGCCCACCGATTCGGCAGGTGGTATAGACATACCCCGAGTATCTGGTGATCGGAGCTGGACCCCCGAGGGGGACACATTGAAGGAACTCAGGGGTTAAGGTGCCTCTATTGTCAACTGTCAGGGCTGCTGTGGCTCAGAGGAGGGTGCTTGACTGCCTGGCAGGCTTAGGCGCCGCAAGCCTTGGAGGTGGGAGAA